>NC_069506.1:109437840-109617840 GCF_027579735.1 Bombina bombina | reverse complement strand
ATATAGATATACATAGATATATATAGAAAGACATAGATAGATTTAGATAGACATAAATAGATATAGATGGACATAGATAGACATAGATTAATTAAATATAGATATATAGATAGATACAGATAGATTAGATAGATTACTAGATAGATAGATTGATAGATAGATATTATTAGATAGATAAGATTAGATAGATGAAGATATAAATAGATAGATGATAGATAGATATATATGGATAGATCTAGATATACATAGATATATATATAGAAAGATATAGATACAAATAGATACATTTAGATAGACATAAATAGATATAGATGGACATAGATAGACATAGATAGATAAAGATATATATATATATATATATATATCTTATCCTTTCTATCTATCTGTCCATCTCTATCTATCTCTATCTATCTATGTCTGTTGATATCTATCTATATCTGTCCATGTCTATCTATATATATATATATATAGAGAGAGAGAGAGAGAGAGATATTGCTATATATATATATATATATATATATATATATATATATATATATATATATAGATAGATAGATAGATAGATAGATAGATAGACATAGACAGATATAGATAGATATCAACAGACATAGATAGAGATAGATAGAGATGGACAGATAGATAGAAAGGATAAGAGATAGACATAAATAGACATAGATAGATTAGATAGACATAGACAGATAGATATAGGTAGCATAGAAATATAGATAGATGATAGATTGATCGATAGATAGATTGAATAGACAGATGATATATAGATACAGATAATTTTAATAGATAGATGATAGCTAGATAGATAGATTGACAGATAAGGATATATTGAATAGATAGATGATAGATAGATAAATAGATAGATACAGATATATTGAATAGATAGATTATAGATAGATAGAAAGATAGATAGATAGATAGATATGGATAAATATAGATAGACATAGATGGATATATAAATACATAGATCAATTTAGATAGACATAAATAGATATAGATGGGCATAGATAGACATAGATTGATTAGATATAGATAGATAGATACAGATAGATTAGATAGATTGATAGATAGATAGTATTAGATAGATAAGATTAGATAGCTGAAGATATACATGATAGATAGATAGATAGATATGGATAGATATAGATATACATAGATATATATTGAAAGACATAGATAGATTTAGATAGACATAAATAGATATAGATGGACATAGATAGACATAGATTAATTAGATATAGATATATAGATAGATACAGATAGATTAGATAGATTACTAGATAGATAGATTGATAGATAGATATTATAAGATAGATAAGATTAGATAGATGAAGATATAAATAAATAGATAGATAGATAGATAGATAGATAGATAGATATAGATATACATAGATATTTATATATATATATATATATATATATATATATATATATATATAGAAAGACATAGATACACATAGATACATTTAGATAGACATAAATAAAGATGGACATAGATAGACATAGATAGATAAAGATATATATATATATATATATATATATATATATATATATATATATTGCTATAGATATATATATATAGATAGACATAGACAGATATAGATAGATATCGACAGACATAGATAGATAGAGATAGATAGAGATGGACAGATAGATAGAAATGATAAGAGATAGACATAGATAGACATAGATAGATTAGATAGACATAGACAGATAGATAGATATAGGTAGCATAGAAATATAGATAGATAGATAGATAGATAGATATATATAGTTAGATAGATAGATAGATAGATAGATAGATGATAGATCGATCAATAGATAGATTGAATAGACAGATGATAGATAGATACAGATAAATTGAATAGATAGATGATAGATAGATTGATTGATTGATAGATACATATATATTGAATAGATGATATATAGATAGATAGATAGATAGATAGATAGATAGATAGATAGATACAGATATATTGAATTGATAGATAGATACATATATATTGAATATATAGATGATAGATAGATAGATAGATATGGATAAATATAGATAGACATAGATGGATATAAAAATACATAGATAGATTTAGATAGACATAAATAGATATAGATGGACATAGATAGACATAGATAGACATTGATTGATTTGATATAGATATATAGAGAGATAGATAGATAGATAGATAGATAGATACAGATAAATTAGATAGATTACTAGATAGATAGATTGATAGATAGATAGTATTAGATCGATAAGATTAGAATAGATGAATATATAAATGATAGATATGGATAGATATAGATATACATAGATATATATCGAAAGACATAGATAGACGTATATAGATTTAGATAGACATAAATAGATATAGATAGACATAGATAAAGATAGATATATATTGCTATATATATAGATAGATAGATAGATAGATAGATAGATAGATAGATAGATAGACAGACATAGATAGATAGATATTGACAGACATAGATAGATAGAGATAGAGATAGATAGAGATGTACAGATAGATAGAAAGGAAAAGAGATAGATATAGATAGACATAGATAGATTAGATAGACATAGATAGAAAGATAGATAGATAGATGATAGATCGCTAGATAGAATAGATACAGATATATTGAATAGATAGATGATGATGATAGATAGATAGATAGATAGATAGATAGATAGATAGATAGATAGATAGATAGATAGACTGATAGATACAGATATATTGAATAGATAGATGATAGATAGATAGATAGATAGATAGATAGATACAGATATATTGAATAGATAGATGATAGATAGATAGATAGATAGATAGATACAGATATATTGAATAGGTAGATGATAGATAGATAGATAGATAGATAGATAAAGATATATTGAATAGATAGATAGATATATAGATAGATAGATAGATACGTATATAGTAAATAGATAGATGGTAGATTGATTGATTGATTGATTGATTGATTGAAAGATAGATACAAATATATTGAATAGATGATAGATAGACAGCTACATATATATATATTGAATAGATAGATGATTGATAGATAGATAAATAGATAGATACAGATATATTGAATATATAGATATGGATAAATATAGATAGACATAGACGGATATAAAAATACATAGATAGATTTAGATAGACATAAATAGATATAGATGGACATAGATAGACATAGATTGATTAGATATAGATAGATAGATAGATAGATAGATACAGATAGATTAGATAGATTGATAGATAGATAGTATTAGATAGATAAATTTAGATAGCTGAAGATATAAATGATAGATAGATATGGATAGATATAGATATACATAGATAGAAAGATATAGATAGACATAGATAGATTTAGATAGACATAAATAGATATAGATGGGCATAGATAGACATAGATTGATTAGATATAGATATATAGATAGATACAGATAGATTAGATAGATAGATTGATAGATAGATATTATTAGATAGATAAGATTAGATAGATGAAGATATAAATAGATAGATAGATAGATAGATAGATAGAAATATACATAGATATATATAGAAAGACATAGATACATTTAGATAGACATAAATAGATATAGATGGACATAGATAGACATAGATAGATAAAGATAGATATAGACATATATTGCTATAGATATATATAGATAGACATAGACAGATATAGATAGATAATCGACAGACATATATAGATAGAGATAGATAGAGATGGACAGATAGATAGAAAGGATAAGAGATAGACATAGATAGACATAGATAGATTAGATAGACATATATAGATTAGATAGACATAAATAGATAGATATAGGTAGCATAGAAATATAGATAGATAAATATATAGATAGATTATAGATCGACCAATCAATAAATAGATAGATTGAATAGAGAGATGATAGATAGATAGATACAGATACATTGAATAGATAGATGATAGATAGATTGATTGATTGATAGATACAGATATATTGAATAGATGATAGATAAATAGATAGATAGATAGATAGATAGATAGATAGATAGATAGATAGATAGATAGACAGATACAGATATATTGAATAGATAGATGATAGATAGATAATTACAGATATATTAAATAGATAGATAGATAGATAGATAGATAGATAGATAGATAGATAGATAGATAGATAGATAGATACAGATACATTGAATAGATAGATGATAGATAGATAATTACAGATATATTGAATAGATAGATAGATAGATACAGATACATTGAATAGATAGATGATAGAAAGATAGATAGATAGATATTGATAAATATAGATAGACATAGATGGATACAAAAATACATAGATAGATTTAGATAGACATAAATAGATATAGATGGACATAGATACACATAGATAGACATAGATTGATTAGATATAGATAGATGGATAGATAGATAGATAGATAGATACAGATAGATTAGATAGATTACTTGATAGATAGATAGATAGATAGATAGATAGTATTAGATAGATACGATTAGATAGATGAAGATATAAATGATAGATAGATATGGATAGATATAGATATGCCTAGATATATATCGAAAGACATAGATAGACATAGATAGATTTAGATAGACATAAATAGATATAGATAGACACAGATAGATAAAGATAGATTTATATATATATATATAGATAGACATAGACAGACATAGATAGATATCAAGATGATAGATAGATAGATAGATAGATAGATAGACTGATAGATACAGATATATTGAATAGATAGATGAAAGATAGATATATACAGATATATTGAATAGATAGATGATAGATAGATAGATAGATAGATAGATACAGATATATTGAATAGATAGATACATATATAGTGAATAGATAGATGATAGATAGATAGATAGATAGATAGATAGATAGAAAGATAGATAGATCGATAGATACAGATATATTGAATAGATAGATGATAGATAGATATATCGATAGATCGATAGATACAGATATATTGAATAGATAGATGATAGATAGATAGATAGATAGATAGAGTCAATTTGAATAAGAACTTTCTTGAGAACAATGTTGGTCTCAATGAACAAAAACAGCTCTTTCAAATAAACAAATAAACATAAAGAGACATTATCAATACCTTGGAAACACATTAAGTAGAAATACATATGCATAAATACCAGGGTTGTGTAATTATGGTGCACTATACAAATACATAATAATAATAATACATATATACATACAGGACAAAGAGACACAAATTCACTATCATGTCCTTATCTACATTGTGTGAGGGAAGAGAATGTACAAGTTCCATAAATGAAATAAAATGTTTTGCTGCTTCTATCTTTCTGGTCCTACTCAGCTGTGTCCCCTATAACATATTTTATCTTTACTTCTACAGTGATTGCTTAGTCTTTTAAGACAACAGCAGCATGGAGGGTGAAAGAAACCCACCCACTGCCCTAAGATGCAGCAACGTTGCTCAGCTGCATCAGCAGGTGGGGAACTATTGTCTCCTCAAGACACTTGGGGAAGGCAACTTTGGCCAGGTGAAGCTGGCACTTAATGTAGAGACCTATGAAGAGGTGAGTATCTGGGAGATCTTTATTTTATTTTTTATACATTTTTATTGAGTATACACAAAATGAAATTACATATAAAGATATGCAACATAAATTTGTTCAACAAAACAATATTCAATTGTAAGACTTCAAGAAATAAGTCATCTTGTGCAGTCCTCAGTTTTCTTCTTTAGACTGGGAGATCTTTATAAACATGTTTAACACAATACACATGACTTTAGCTTCATACAACCTCTGATCTATTTGAAAGCACATGATTAAAATGTTTCTTTTTGCTTGATCTTTAACAAATTAAAGGGTTGATCACAGTCTTGCTCTTGTTTTCAGCAGATAATGATTTATGAATGTTATTCTGTATTGTTTGTGTGTTTTTCTAGTGATCACAATCAAAAAATGCTTTTGTCGATAATACCCCTCAAGCATGAAATCGTTGCTTACAAAAACATTTTTTGACTTGTTAATATTGTAATATATTAATTAAATAATAAAATTGACACAATTAAAGACAAACAAAATAGAGTTATCAGGGGTTCATTGATGACATTTCAGGTTAAAGGGCATGTGTGTTGATTGATCCCCTTTAATAGTGTTTAGTGACAATAAAAGGTGAAATGTGTGGAAATAACGTGTTACGCTCTAATAGAGATATATGTGTATGTCTCTCTTAGATATTTTGAGCAAAAGCATTACTAGTATAGCGGGCTTGAGCGTTAACTGTGCTACAATAAGCTTTCTGCATGTGTAGGGTAGCGCTCGTATTATGAGTTGAAAGTAACTGTTTTCATTTGCAAAAAGTCTAACTTAGAATATCGCTTGCGTGAAAACATATTCCCCACTTAGATCAATGGAGCAAAAAAAAGTGGAAAAAACACCTAACAACCTACTCGCTCGCAAACACGATCCCATATTCTCGTGTGCTAACCTGACAGGAAAATATGAGTATTTCACATTACAGTGTTCTTCACATAACAGAATATGTTCTATGTATTAATAAATACATATTTATACATATATATATATATATATATATACTAGTCCTAAAGCTCGTTCACACGGGCCATTTTTTGCAGTACAGTGGTCCCACCCCTTGCGTTCTCTCCCTCCCACTCTCTTTTGCTTTCTCTCTCTCCCCATCTCTTTTGAGCTCTCTCTCCCCCCTCTCTTTTGCGCTCTCTCTTTCCCCCCCTCTCTTTTGCACTCTCTCTCTCCCCCCCTCTTTTGCGCTCTCTCTCTCTCTCCATCTCTATCTCCCCTCTCTCTTTCTCTCTCTCCCCTCTCCCTCTCTCTCCATCTCCCCTCTCTCTCTCTTCCCCCCTCTCTCTATCTCCCCTCTCTCTCCCCTCTCTATCTCTCTCCCCTCTCTCTCTCCCTTCTCTCTCCCTTCTCTCTCTCTCCCCCCTCTCTCTCTCTCCCTTCTCTCTCTCTCCTCTCTCCCTTCTCTCTCTCTCTCTCTCCCCTCTCTCTCGCTCCCCTCTCTCTCGCCCCTCTCTCGCTCCCCTCTCTCTCTCCCCTCTCTCTTCCTCTCTCCCCTCTCTCTTTCTCTCTCCCCTCTCTCTCTCTTTCTCTCTCCCCTCTCTCTCTCTCTCTCTCTCCCCTCTCTCTCTCTCTATTTCCCCTCTCTCTCTCTCCCCCCTCTCTCAACCTCTCTCGCTCTCTCGTCTCTCTCCCCCCTCTCTCTCTCTCCTCTCTCTCTCTCCCCCCCTCTCTCTCTCTCTCCCCCCCTCTCTCTCTCTCTCTCTTTCACCCTCTCTCTCTCCTCTCTTTATCTCCCTCTCTGTCTCTCTCTCTCCCCTCTCTCTCCCCCCCCCCTCTCTCTCTCTCTCTCTCCTCTCCTCTCTCTCTCTCTCTCTCTCCTCTCCTCTCTCTCTCTCTCTCTCTCCTCTCTCTCTATCTCCCCCCTCTCTTTCTCTCTCTCCTCTCTCTCTCTCTCCCCTCTCTCTCTCTCCCCCTCTCTTTCTCTCTCTCTCGCTCTCTCTCACCTTTCTCTCTTCCCTCTCTCTCTCCCCTCTCTCTCTCCCCTCTCTCTCTACTCTCTCTCCTCTCTCCCTCCTCTCTCTCTCCTTTCTCTCCCTCCTCTCTCTTCCCTCTCTCTCTCTCTCTCCTCTCTCTCCCCCCTCTCTCTCCTCTCTCTCCCCTCTCTCTATCTCCCCCTTCTGTCTCTCTCTCCCCTCTCTCTCTCTCTCCCCCCTGTCTCTCTCTCTCTCCCCCTCTGTCTCTCTCTCGCCCCCTCTGTCTCTCTCTCTCCCCTCTCTCTCTCTCTCTCTCTCTCTCTCCTCTCTCGCTCTCTCTTTCTCTCTCTCCCCTCTCTCTCTCCCCCCCTCTCTCTCCCTCTCTCCCTCTCCCCTCTCTCTCTCCCCTCTTTCTCTCCCCTCTCTCCCCACATCTCCCCTCTCTCTCCCTCTCTCTCTCTCTCTCTCTCTCTCTCCTCTCTCTATCTCTCTCTATCTCCCCCCTCTGTCTCTCTCTCTCCCCTCTCTCCCACCGCTCTCTCCCCCTCTCTCTCTCCCCTCCCTCTCTCTTTCTCTCTCCCCTCTCTCTCTCCCCTCTTTCCCTCCCCTCTCTCTCTCTCTCTCCACATCTCCCCTCTTTCTCTCTCCCTTCTCTCCATCTCCCCTCACTCTCTCTCACTCTCTCTCTCTCTCTCTCTCTCTCTCCCCTGTCTCTTTCTCCCCTCTTGATCTCTCTCTCTCCCCCCTCTCCCCTCTTTTGAGCTGTTTGAGCTCTCTCCACGGCCTTTCACGGCCCTGCCCCCGACCCCTTCACGGGCCTTCATGCTAGGCCACGCCCCCTTCACGCTCGGTCACGCCCCACACACACACTCGGCCACGCCCACTTCTTCTCGCGGCAGTCAGCAGATCAGGTAGGGAATCCAAGGCCAGGTGTGTTTGTCCTTGTGCTGTCTCTACTCTGTATGACAGCTTCGTTTTGTCCTTGTGCTGTCTCTACTGCGCATGACAGCTTCGGACAAACACACTTGGCCTTTTATAGTATAGGATATATATATATATATATATATATATATATATATATACAGTATATATAAATACACATGATTTTTTTTGCAGAAATATATATTTATACCTATATATACATGATTATATATAGGTATATATATATATATATATATATATATATATATATATATATATATATATATAAAAATATATATGTATAGCAATATGTATTTAAAAATATTTAGAACATGTGTATTTGTGCTGAGCATTAAAATGTCAAATATTTACAGTAAAAACACTTAATTAAATATAAATATATTGCATAAATATGTTTTTACATGCTTTTATCTACTTAATTGCAAAGGGTTCCAATGCACTTCTTCATTTGTCTATAGACAGTATGTGTACATATATGTTTATATGTGTATATATGTCTGTAAATATATATATATACACATAGAAATACATAAATATATTTATATAAATATATTGACATATACATAAATATATTTACATATATATATATATATATATATATATATATATATATATATATATATATATATATATATATAGTTTCAGTAGTTAAATAAGCACTCTCTGGACTTTGGCCGTCTGTGTAAACAAAAGTTTTATTTGTGACGTTTCGGGACACCAAACAGTCCCTTCCTCTGACCGTTTGGTGTCCCGAAACGTCACAAATAAAACTTTTGTTTACACAGACGGCCAAAGTCCAGAGAGTGCTTATTTAACTACTGAAACTATGGACATTCTCTATAGCACCCTGGCAGTTGATGACAGATGGTGAGAGTGCATACACCTACAAACTAAATATATATATATATATATATATATATATATATATATATATATATATATACAGAATATATACAGGGAGTGCAGAATTATTAGGCAAGTTGTATTTTTGAGGATTAATTTTATTATTGAACAACAACCATGTTCTCAATGAACCCAAAAAACTAATTAATATCAAAGCTGAATAGTTTTGGGAGTAGTTTTTAGTTTGTTTTTAGTTATAGCTATTTTAGGATGATATCTGTGTGTGCAGGTGACTATTACTGTGCATAATTATTAGGCAACTTAACAAAAAACAAATATATACCCATTTCAATTATTTATTTTTACCAGTGAAACCAATATAACATCTCAACATTCACAAATATACATTTCTGGCATTCAAAAACAAAACAAAAACAAATCAGTGACCAATATAGCCACCTTTCTTTGCAAGGACACTCAAAAGCCTGCCATCCATGGATTCTGTCAGTGTTTTGATCTGTTCACCATCAACATTGCGTGCAGCAGCAACCACAGCCTCCCAGACACTGTTCAGAGAGGTGTACTGTTTTCCCTCCTTGTAAATCTCACATTTGATGATGGACCACAGGTTCTCAATGGGGTTCAGATCAGGTGAACAAGGAGGCCATGTCATTAGATTTTCTTCTTTTATACCCTTTCTTGCCAGCCACGCTGTGGAGTACTTGGACGCGTGTGATGGAGCATTGTCCTGCATGAAAATCATGTTTTTCTTGAAGGATGCAGACTTCTTCCTGTACCACTGCTTGAAGAAGGTGTCTTCCAGAAACTGGCAGTAGGACTAGGAGTTGAGTTTGACTCCATCCTCAACCCGAAAAGGCCCCACAAGCTAATCTTTGATGATACCAGCCCAAACCAGTACTCCACCTCCACCTTGCTGGCGTCTGAGTCGGACTGGAGCTCTCTGCCCTTTACCAATCCAGCCACGGGCCCATCCATCTGGCCCATCAAGACTCACTCTCATTTCATCAGTCCATAAAACCTTAGAAAAATCAGTCTTGAGATATTTCTTGGCCCAGTCTTGACGTTTCAGCTTGTGTGTCTTGTTCAGTGGTGGTCGTCTTTCAGCCTTTCTTACCTTGGCCATGTCTCTGAGTATTGCACACCTTGTGCTTTTGGGCACTCCAGTGATGTTGCAGCTCTGAAATATGGCCAAACTGGTGGCAAGTGGCATCTTGGCAGCTGCACGCTTGACTTTTCTCAGTTCATGGGCAGTTATTTTGCGCCTTGGTTTTTCCACACGCTTCTTGCGACCCTGTTGACTATTTTGAATCAAACGCTTGATTGTTCGATGATCACGCTTCAGAAGCTTTGCAATTTTAAGAGTGATGCATCCCTCTGCAAGATATCTCACTATTTTTAACTTTTCTGAGCCTGTCAAGTCCTTCTTTTGACCCATTTTGCCAAAGGAAAGGAAGTTGCCTAATAATTATGCACACCTGATATAGGGTGTTGATGTCATTAGACCACACCCCTTCTCATTACAGAGATGCACATCACCTAATATGCTTGATTGGTAGTAGGCTTTCGAGCCCATACAGCTTGGAGTAAGACAACATGCATAAAGAGGATGATGTGGTCAAAATACTCATTTGCCTAATAATTCTGCACTCCCTGTATATATATATATACACACACATACATATACTGTACATGTATGCAATTTTTTTTTAACATTTTTTATTAGATAGTGTTATTATAATGAGGACATCATGAGTGTAGCGGTACTTTGTAATGTATTTTTGATTATGTTTAGAAAAATAGTTAACCAGAGCTCTGAGGTTGTGTTAACCCAACACACGTTAAAGGGATATATAATTTACTCCTATTATCAATTTTTCTTTGTTCTCTTGGTATCTTTATTTGAAAAGGCTAGAATGTAAGCTTAGGAGCCGGCCCATTTTTGGTTCAGACTCTGGGTAGCACTTGCTGATTACTGGCTACATTTAAACACCAATCAGTAAGCGCTACTCAGGGGCTGAACCAAAAATGATGCTTACATTCTTGCTTTTTCAAATAATGATACCAAGAGAACAAAGAAAATGTGATAATAGGAGCAAATTAAAAAGCTGCTAAAAATTGCATGCTCTATCTAAAATCATTAAAGTTTAATTTTGACTAGACTATCCCTTTAACTTGCAATCGCGTTTACTTTCAACTTGTAATACAAGCAGAAAACATAACAAGCGAAAACAGCCAAGCGAAACCCCTTATTGCTCGCGCGTAACTGTTAACATGCCACTCATAATATAGACCTTAGTGTAAAGTGCTTTTTATCTAAACTATAATCGCATTTGCAACGCGTCCATCGCCATCGGCAGTTGCACACGCATTCTCAAAGGAATGTTGGATGCGTGCGTAGCCACCTCAGCATGAGACAGCTTCAGGAGCTCTAACTCTCAGTTGTAACATAGCAGCTAAGATCTGGAGCTCCTAAAGCTTCAGGCATCTGCCGCATATGGAGCTGGAGAGCAATCGGTGCTCCACCTCCATATGAGGCCAGATGCCTGATTGTTACAGACGGTGACACTATATGTGTCACCGTCTGTAACGATCTTCTGCTGGTGCCGGCGTGAGATGTGGGCGGTTGGTGGGTGGGTGGGCGGCTCAGCAGGGAAGGGGAGGGAGTGGGAGTGCCCTAATAAAAGGGAAAAAAAGGACAGGGGGAGAGAGAGCAAAAGAGAGAGAGATAGCAAAATAGAGGGGAGAGATAGAGCAAAAGAGAGGTGAGAGAGAGAGCAAAAGAGAGGGGGGAGAGAGCATAAAATAGAGGGGAGAGAGAGATCAAAAGAGAGGTGGAGAGAGAGCAAAAGAGGGGGGAGAGAGCACAAAATAGAGGGGAGAAAGAGCAAAAGAGAGGTGAGAGAGAGAGAGAGAGAGAGAGAGAGAGCAAATGAGAGGGGAGAGACAGAGAAACTGAGAGGGGGGAGGGTGAGCAAAAAAGAGGGGAGAGGGAGAGCAAAAGAGAGGTGAGAGAGAGAACAAAAGAGAGGTGAGAGAGAGCACAAAAGAGAGGTGAGAGAGAGCAAAAGAGAGTTGAGAGAGAGAGCAAATGAGAGGGGAGAGACAGAGCAAATGAGAGGGGGGAGGGTGAGCAAAATAGAGTGGAGAGGGAGAGCAAAAGAGAGGGGAGAGGGAGAGCAAAAGAGAGGGGGGAGAGGAAGAGCAAAAGAGAGGGGGCAGAGAGAGCGCAAAAGAGAAGGGGAGAGAGAGCGCAAAAGAGAAGGGGAGAGAGAGAGCAAAAGAGAAGGGGAGAGAGAGCAAAATAGAGGGAAAGAGAGAGAGGAAACAAGAGGGGGAGAGAGAGCAAAAGAGAGGGGGGAGAGAGCAAAAGAGAGGGGGAGAGAGTAAAAGAGAGGTAGTAGAAAGTGCAAAAGAGAGGGGGAGAGGGAGAGCAAAAGATAGGGGGAGAGGGAGAACAAATGAGAGGAGGAGAGGGAGAGCAAAAGAGAGGGGGAGAGGGAGAGCAAAAGAGAGGGGGGAGAGAGCAAAAGAGAGGGGAGAGAGAGCAAAAGAGAGGGGGGAGAGAGATCAAAAGAGAGGGGGAGGCAGAGCAAAAGAGAGGGGGGAGAGAGAGAGCAAAAAAGAGGGGGGTGAAAGAATATGCCTGGATGCAGCGTAAGCTTCCTCCAGGTGGATTCTAAAAATGGCAAAAGAGAGGGGGGAGAGAGAGAGCAAAAGAGAGGGGGGAGAAAGAGCAAAAGAGAGGGGGAGAGAGATATTGAAAGGGGAGAGGGAGAGCAAAAGAGAGGTGAGAGGGAGAGCAAAAGAGAGGTGAGAGAGAGAGCAAAAGAGAGGTGAGAGAGAGCAAATGAGAGGGGAGAGACAGAGCAAATGAGAGGGGGAGGGTGAGCAAAGGAGTGGAGAGGGAGAGCAAAAGAGAGGGGAGAGGGAGAGCAAAAGAAAGGGGGGAGAGGGAGAGCAAAAGAGAGGGGGCAGAGAGAGCGCAAAAGAGAAGGGGAGAGAGAGCGCAAAAGAGAAGGGGAGAGAGAGAGCAAAAGAGAAGGGGAGAGAGAGCAAAATAGAGGGAAAGAGAGAGAGAGGAAACAAGAGGGGGAGAGAGAGCAAAAGAGAGGGGAGAGAGAGCAAAAGAGAGGGGGAGAGAGTAAAAGAGAGGTGGGAGAAAGAGCAAAAGAGAGGGGGAGAGGGAAAGCAAAAGATAGGGGCAGAGGGAGAGCAAAAGAGAGGGGGAGAGGGAGAGCAAAAGAGAGGGGGAGAGGGAGAGCAAAAGAGAGGGGAGAGAGAGAGAGCAAAAGAGAGGGGGGAGAGAGAGAGAGCAAAAAAGAGGGAGGGTGAAAGAATATGCCTGGATGCAGCGTAAGCTGCCTCCAGGTGGATTCCGAAAATGGCAAAAGAGAGGGGGGGGGGAGAGAGAGCAAAAGAGAGGGGGGAGAGAGAGCAAAAGAGAGGGGGGAGAGAGAGCAAAAGAGAGGGGGAGAGAGAGCAAAAGAGAGGGGGAGAGGGATAGCAAAAGAGAGGGGGGAGAGAGAGAGAGCAAAAAAACATAATTTATGTAAGAACTTACCTGATAAATTCATTTCTTTCATATTAGCAAGAGTCCATGAGCTAGTGACGTATGGGATATACATTCCTACCAGGAGGGGCAAAGTTTCCCAAACCTCAAAATGCCTATAAATACACCCCTCACCACACCCACAATTCAGTTTAACGAATAGCCAAGAAGTGGGGTGATAAGAAAAAAGTGTGAAAGCATATAAAATAAGGAATTGGAATAATTGTGCTTTATACAAAAAAATCATAACCACCACAAAAAAGGGCGGGCCTCATGGACTCTTGCTAATATGAAAGAAATGAATTTATCAGGTAAGTTCTTACATAAATTATGTTTTCTTTCATGTAATTAGCAAGAGTCCATGAGCTAGTGACGTATGGGATAATGATTACCCAAGATGTGGATCTTTCCACGCAAGAGTCACTAGAGAGGGAGGGATAAAATAAAGACAGCCAATTCCTGCTGAAAATAATCCACACCCAAAATAAAGTTTAATGAAAAACATAAGCAGAAGATTCAAACTGAAACCGCTGCCTGAAGTACTTTTCTACCAAAAACTGCTTCAGAAGAAGAAAATACATCAAAATGGTAGAATTTAGTAAAAGTATGCAAAGAGGACCAAGTTGCTGCTTTGCAAATCTGATCAATCGAAGCTTCATTCCTAAACGCCCAGGAAGTAGAAACTGACCTAGTAGAATGAGCTGTAATCCTTTGAGGCGGAGTTTTACCCGACTCAACATAGGCAAGATGAATTAAAGATTTCAACCAAGATGCCAAAGAAATGGCAGAAGCTTTCTGGCCTTTTCTAGAACCGGAAAAGATAACAAATAAACTAGAAGTCTTTCGGAAAGACTTAGTAGCTTCAACATAATATTTCAAAGCTCTAACAACATCCAAAGAATGCAACGATTTCTCCTTAGAATTCTTGGGATTAGGACATAATGAAGGAACCACAATTTCTCTACTAATGTTGTTGGAATTCACAACTTTAGGTAAAAATTCAAAAGAAGTTCGCAACACCGCCTTATCCTGATGAAAAATCAGAAAAGGAGACTCACAAGAAAGAGCAGATAATTCAGAGACTCTTCTGGCAGAAGAGATCGCCAAAAGGAACAAAACTTTCCAAGAAAGTAATTTAATGTACAAAGAATGCATAGGTTCAAACGGAGGAGCTTGAAGAGCCCCCAGAACCAAATTCAAACTCCAAGGAGGAGAAATTGACTTAATGACAGGTTTTATACGAACCAAAGCTTGTACAAAACAATGAATATCAGGAAGATTAGCAATCTTTCTGTGAAAAAGAACAGAAAGAGCAGAGATTTGTCCTTTCAAAGAACTTGCGGATAAACCTTTATCTAAACCATCCTGAAGAAACTGTAAAATTCTCGGAATTCTAAAAGAATGCCAAGAAAAATGATGAGAAAGACACCAAGAAATATAAGTCTTCCAGACTCTATAATATATCTCTCTGGATACAGATTTACGAGCCTGTAACATAGTATTAATCACAGAGTCAGAGAAACCTCTTTGACCAAGAATCAAGCGTTCAATCTCCATACCTTTAAATTTAAGGATTTGAGATCCTGATGGAAAAAAGGACCTTGCGACAGAAGGTCTGGTCGTAGCGGAAGAGTCCACGGATGGCAAGAGGCCATCCGGACAAGATCCGCATACCAAAACCTGTGAGGCCATGCCGGAGCTACCAGCAGAACAAACGAGCATTCCTTCAGAATCTTGGAGATTACTCTTGGAAGAAGAACTAGAGGCGGAAAGATATAGGCAGGATGATACTTCCAAGGAAGTGATAATGCATCCACTGCTTCCGCCTGAGGATCCCGGGATCTGGACAGATACCTGGGAAGTTTCTTGTTTAGATGAGAGGCCATCAGATCTATTTCTGGAAGCTCCCACATTTGAACAATCTGAAGAAATACCTCTGGGTGAAGAGACCATTCGCCCGGATGCAACGTTTGGCGACTGAGATAATCCGCTTCCCAATTGTCTATACCTGGGATATGAACCGCAGAGATTAGACAGGAGCTGGATTCCGCCCAAACCAAAATTCGAGATACTTCTTTCATAGCCAGAGGACTGTGAGTCCCTCCTTGATGATTGATGTATGCCACAGTTGTGACATTGTCTGTCTGAAAACAAATGAACGATTCTCTCTTTAGAAGAGGCCAAGACTGAAGAGCTCTGAAAATTGCACGGAGTTCCAAAATATTGATCGGCAATCTCACCTCCTGAGATTCCCAAACTCCTTGTGCCGTCAGAGATCCCCACACAGCTCCCCAACCTGTCAGACTTGCATCTGTTGAAATTACAGTCCAGGTCGGAAGCACAAAAGAAGCCCCCTGAATTAAACGATGGTGATCTGTCCACCACGTTAGAGAGTGTCGTACAATCGGTTTTAAAGATATTAATTGAGATATCTTTGTGTAATCCTTGCACCATTGATTCAGCATACAGAGCTGAAGAGGTCGCATGTGAAAACGAGCAAAGGGGATCGCGTCCGATGCAGCAGTCATAAGACCTAGAATTTCCATGCATAAGGCTACCGAAGGGAATGATTGTGACTGAAGGTTTCGACAAGCTGAAATCAATTTTAGACGTCTCTTGTCTGTTAAAGACAGAGTCATGGACACTGAATCTATCTGGAAACCCAGAAAGGTTACCCTTGTCTGAGGAACCAATGAACTTTTTGGTGAATTGATCCTCCAACCATGATCTTGAAGAAACAACACAAGTCGGTTCGTATGAGATTCTGCTAAATGTAAAGACTGAGCAAGTACCAAGATATCGTCCAAATAAGGAAATACCACAATACCCTGTTCTCTGATTACAGACAGAAGGGCACCGAGAACCTTTGTAAAAATTCTTGGAGCTGTAGCTAGGCCAAACGGCAGAGCCACAAACTGGTAATGCTTGTCCAGAAAAGAGAATCTCAGGAACTGATAATGATCTGGATGAATCGGAATATGCAGATAAGCATCCTGTAAATCTATTGTGGACATATAATGCCCTTGCTGAACAAAAGGCAAGATAGTCCTTATAGTTACCATTTTGAACGTTGGTATCCTTACATAACGATTCAATATTTTTAGATCCAGAACTGGTCTGAAGGAATTCTCCTTCTTTGGTACAATGAAGAGATTTGAATAAAACCCCATCCCCTGTTCCAGAACTGGAACTGGCATAATTACTCCAGCCAACTCTAGATCTGAAACACAATTCAGAAATGCTTGAGCTTTCACTGGATTTACTGGGACACGGGAAAGAAAAAATCTCTTTGCAGGAGGTCTCATCTTGAAACCAATTCTGTACCCTTCTGAAACAATGTTCTGAATCCAAAGATTGTGAACAGAATTGATCCAAATTTCTTTGAAAAAACGTAACCTGCCCCCTACCAGCTGAGCTGGAATGAGGGCCGCACCTTCATGTGGACTTAGAAGCTGGCTTTGCCTTTCTAGAAGGCTTGGATTTATTCCAGACTGGAGATGGTTTCCAAACTGAAACTGCTCCTGAGGATGAAGGATCAGGCTTTTGTTCTTTGTTGAAACGAAAGGAACGAAAACGATTATTAGCCCTGTTTTTACCCTTAGATTTTCTATCTTGTGGTAAAAAAGTTCCTTTCCCACCAGTAACAGTTGAGATAATAGAATCCAACTGAGAACCAAATAATTTGTTACCCTGGAAAGAAATGGAAAGTAGAGTTGATTTAGAAGCCATATCAGCATTCCAAGTTTTAAGCCATAAAGCTCTTCTAGCTAAAATAGCTAGAGACATAAACCTGACATCAACTCTGATAATATCAAAAATGGCATCACAGATAAAATTATTAGCATGTTGAAGAAGAATAATAATATTATGAGAATCATGATCTGTTACTTGTTGCGCTAAAGTTTCCAACCAAAAAGTTGAAGCTGCAGCAACATCAGCCAATGATATAGCAGGTCTAAGAAGATTACCTGAACACAGATAAGCTTTTCTTAGAAAGGATTCAATTTTCCTATCTAAAGGATCCTTAAACGAAGTACCATCTGACGTAGGAATAGTAGTACGTTTAGCAAGGGTAGAAATAGCCCCATCAACCTTAGGGATCTTGTCCCAAAATTCTAATCTGTCAGACAGCACAGGATATGCTTAAAACGTTTAGAAGGACTAAATGAATTACCCAATTTATCCCATTCTCTGGAAATTACTTCAGAAATAGCATTAGGAACAGGAAAAACTTCTGGAATAACCACAGGAGATTTAAAGACCTTATCTAAACGTTTAGAATTAGTATCAAGAGGACCAGAATCCTCGATTTCTAAAGCAATTAGTACTTCTTTAAGTAAAGAACGAATAAATTCCATTTTAAATAAATATGAAGATTTATCAGCATCAATCTCTGAGACAGAATCCTCTGAACCAGAAGAGCCATTATCAGAATCAGAATGATGATGTTCATTTAAAAATTCATCTGAAAAATGAGAAGTTTTAAAAGACTTTTTACGTTTACTAGAAGGAGGAATAACAGACATAGCCTTCTTAATGGATTTAGAAACAAAATCTCTTATGTTATCAGGAACACTCTGAGTATTAGATGTTGATGGAACAGCAACAGGTAATGTAACTTTACTAAAGGAAATATTATCTGCATTAACAAGTTTGTCATGACATTCAATACAAACAACAGCTGGAGGAACAGCTACCAAAAGTTTACAGCAGATACACTTAGCTTTGGTAGTTCCAGCACTAGACAGCGATTTTCCTGAAGTATCTTCTGACTCGGATGCAACGTGAGACATCTTGCAATATGTAAGAGAAAAAACAACATATAAAGCAAAATTGATCAAATTCCTTAAATGACAGTTTCAGGAATGGGAAAAAATGCCAATAAACAAGCTTCTAGCAACCAGAAGCAAAGAAAAAATGAGACTGAAATAATGTGGAGACAAAAGCGACGCCCATATTTTTTAGCGCCAAATAAGACGCCCACATTATTTGGCGCCTAAATGCTTTTTGGCGCCAAAAATGACGCCACATCCGGAACGCCGACATTTTTGGCGCAAAAGGACGTCAAAAAATGACGCAAAAACAGAAAAGATTTTTTGTGCCAAAAAAGTCTGTGCCAAAAAAGTCCGCGCCAAGAATGACGCAATAAAATGAAGCATTTTCAGCCCCCGCGAGCCTAACAGCCCACAGGGAAAAAAAGAGTCAAATTTTTTAAGGTAAGAAAAAATGATGATTCAAATGCATTATCCCAAATATGAAACTGACTGTCTGAAAATAAGGAATGTTGAACATCCTGAGTCAAGGCAAATAAATGTTTGAATACATATATTTAGAACTTTATAAACAAAGTGCCCAACCATAGCTTAGAGTGTCACAGAAAATAAGATTTACTTACCCCAGGACACTCATCTACATGTTTGTAGAAAGCCAAACCAGTACTGAAACGAAAATCAGCAGAGGTAATGGTATATAAATAAGAGTATATCGTCGATCTGAAAAGGGAGGTAAGAGATGAATCTCTACGACCGATAACAGAGAACCTATGAAATAGACCCCGTAGAAGGAGATCACTGTATTCAAAATAGGCAATACTCTCCTCACATCCCTCTGACATTCACTGCACGCTGAGAGGAAAACCGGGCTCCAACTTGCTGCGGAGCGCATATCAACGTAGAATCTAGCACAAACTTACTTCACCACCTCCATAGGAGGCAACGTTTGTAAAACTGAATTGTGGGTGTGGTGAGGGGTGTATTTATAGGCATTTTGAGGTTTGGGAAACTTTGCCCCTCCTGGTAGGAATGTATATCCCATACGTCACTAGCTCATGGACTCTTGCTAATTACATGAAAGAAAGAGGGGGGTGAAAGAATACGCCTGGATGCAGCGTAAGCTGCCTCCAGGTGGATTCCAAAAATGGCAGGGTGGTTCCGTCACCACAACTGCCCTCTGGGCAGGCTTTCCCACTAGTTATTATTATTATAGTTTTATAGATCGAGCAAGTAATGTTTGTATCTTATTGGTGGCACTGCTTCCTAATGTCAGCCAATATGAGGGGTTTAATGCCAATTGGTTTTGCTCATGCATGAGATCCATTCTTAGCCTTTTTGGGGTACCTGGTAATAAGTCAAAGGGGTAGACTTATTAAACAGCGGATGTTGCTTTCTACCCACAAAGTTTTAGGTCCGCCTGAAATTTAAGTTAAGAAGCTGCTCTTTAACTTGATGATTAGGTGGTGGACTGCAATCATCCCGATCTGATGGCCGCGAATGTGCAGGGGGCAGCATTACACAAGCATTTTACAAGAAATGCTTGTGCAATGTTAAATGCCGACAGCATATGCTGTCGACATTTATAGATGTCGGGCAGACATGATTCACTACAGCCAATCATGTCCACCCGGCATTGCTAGAGCCAATCATGTCCGTCTGGTGAAAAATGTAAATTTGTTGCTGATTATTAAAAATTTGGGTTGTGATCAGGACAAACACGACTGGCACATGTTAAGTGTATTGTATTTTTTTTGTGGCAAAACTAATAATGTAAAAAGTGCTTCTGATAAACAGTGAAAATGGCTGACTGTGATCTTTTCAACATCACAAATGGCTCATCTAAAGCCTTTAACATGCAGATAAATATCACATGATAAATTGTGATCAATCCTCTTGGTCAAATGTAAAATGTGTCCGGGTGAAAACACAATGTATAATAATAAAGATAAATATCTTATATGTTCTCAGGTCGCGATAAAGATCATTCAGAAGACTCGGCTGAGTCCTGCTAGTCTGCAGATGGTAAGGAACGTTGTAAACCTCTCTGGTAAAACATAGATCACACAGGCTGGTATAATACATTGCTGCCTGTATATACTTTTCCAGATAAAGTTACTAGTTATCTAGAATTCCAGTATGAAAAGTAGATATAGCTGGTACATGGGGCTGTTAAAAACGTCACAGACTCTTTAGATTTTATAAATTATTAGCATTTCCCACTGTTATGGTCACAGGGTTGTATATAAAAGGGAACAGGAAAAAAATAGAGGAAACACAACGGAACAGAGGCACATTCATAGTGCTTTGCAGACTATTTAGAGCAGTAGCAGATCTACTCAATAAAGGGCCCTGGTGACAATTTGTTTTAGGGCCCCCCAAAGGTAACTCAGTAGTAATAAAATACATGCTGTTCTGTAATGAATTTGAGGATAGATAGATGGGCCTGCAACCTGCACTAAAAAAGGCTCCCAAGCATTAGGTTTGTACACATTCTGCACTCACCTATATATAGACTGGCTATTATGGCCCCTCCAGCACTTTGGCCCTGGTGCCGCTGCACCAAAAGTAGTTCCGCCCCTGATTTAGAGGGTTCAGTTTTTACAGCTGTTCTATAATGAATTTGAGGATAGATAGATGGACCTGCAACCTGCACTAAAAAAGGCTCCCAAGCATTAGGTTTGTACACCTTCTGCACTCACCTATATATAGACTGGCTATTATGGCCCCTCCAGAACTTTTGGCCCTTGTGCCACTGCACCAAAAGTAGTTCCGCCCCTGATTTAGAGGGTTCAGCTTTTAGTGGTCATTAGTTGAAGCCTTTTCCAGCGTGACAATTTGCTTATTATCTTTTCTTCAGATGTACAGTGAACTTACCATCCTGAAGATGTTAAATCATCCAAACATCGGTAAGAGAACAACTTTGACCTATTCAGTCTATTTCAGATATTCCTTCCCCTTGTCTCATATACAGCTTGTCACCATTTTGTTTATGTCTGTGAATATATTACAGATTTCTTGTTTTCTCTTTACAGTAAAACTGTTTGACGTCATAGAGACCAGCACTGATCTATATCTAGTTATGGAGTACGCAAGTGGAGGTTCGTTATCGTAACTCTCTAAAAATGATAGCAAAAAAGTTTAACAGTTTTAAAAAGTTTGCTTCTGAAGTCTATGGGGTAGATTTATTAATGGTCGAGCGGACATGATTCGCTGTAGGGAATCATGTCCGCTCGACCTCGCTAAATGTCGGCATTTAACATTGCACAAGCATTTCCAGTGAAATGCTTGTGCAATGCCACCCCCTGCTCACTGGCGGCCAATCGGCCACTAGCAGGGTTGTCAATCAGCCCCTAAAAGGTGGCGAAGAAGTTAAGGAGAAGCGGTCTTACGGCTGCTGCTTCTTAAATTCCGTTTCTGGCAGACCAGAAATGATGGTGGATTTGATGCAGCATCCCCTGTTTAATAAATCAACCCCTATAAGTGAAACACTTCTATTTACTATAATCTACATATCTACTTTTAGTTTAAATCCTTTTTATATATATTTCTCTTTACACCTCACTATAATTTGTGTTTATTTCTTCCTCTCGTAGTCATTTTTATGACCTTTGTAGATTATTCTGTTTAATATTTTCATTTTTGTTGAATTGCTTTTTGTTTCCTTTTCCTTCTTAGGCTTCTCTTTTTGTGTCATTCTTTTTATCTTTCTACTTTTGTAATTATTTTTAAAACCTTTACTTCCAACTTCCCCTGTCTATCTCCTTTCATTGGTAAATTGCAACATTATTTTAATATTTTCTTTCTAATCTTAATTATCTTAAACACAGGGGACCTCTTTGACTATATAGCTGATCAGCAGGAGTTATTTGAGGAAGAGGCACAGAATTTATTCCACCAGGTAAATCATTTAAGCTAATGTAAACCTCCACTAACGCAGCTAAATGTACAGATCGGAAAACTATTAGAACATGAAACAAGATTTGTTTAGACTCACTTTAGTTTTTAAACAGCTTGAACAAAAGCTTGAACAAGGTATTAAATTAACTTACGCCTAGATTTAGAGTTTTGCGGCCAAAGGGGTGCGTTAGCTACGCCTGTTTTTTTTCCCCCGCACCTTTTAAACAACGCTGGTATTTAGAGTTCTCAGAAGGGCTGCGTTAGGCTCCAAAAAGGGAGTGTACAGGCATTTTTACAGCCACTGCAACTCTAAATACCAGCGTTGCTTACGGACGCGGCCAGCTTCAAAAACGTGCTCGTGCGCGATTCCCCCATAGGAAACAATGGGGCAGTTTGAGCTGAAAAAAAACCTAACACCTGCAAAAAAGCAGCGTTCAGCTCCTAACACAGCCCCATTGTTTCCTATGGGGAAATACTTCCTAAGTCTGCACCTAACACCCTAACATGTACCCCGCGTCTAAACACCCCTAACCTTACACTTATTAAACCCTAATCTGCCGCCCCCGCTATCGCTGACCCCTGCATATTATTTTTAACCCCTAATCTGCCACTCCGTACACCGCCGCAACCTACGTTATCCCTACGTACCCCTAATCTGCTGCCCCTAACACCGCAGACCCCTATATTATATTTATTAACCCCTAATCTGCCGCCCCCAATGTTGCCGCCACCTATCTATTATTATTAACCCCTAATCTGCCGACCGGACCTCACCGCTACTCTAATAAATGTATTAACCCCTAAAGCTAAGTCTAACCCTAACACTAACACCCCCCTAAGTTAAATATAATTTTATTCTAACGAAATAAAATAATTCTTATTAAATAAATTAATCCTATGTTAAGATAAATACTTACCTGTAAAATAAACCCTAATATAGCTACAATATAAATAATAATTATATTGTAGCTATTTTAGGATTTATATTTATTTTACAGGCAACTTTGTATTTATTTTAACCAGGTACAATAGCTATTAAATAGTTAATAACTATTTAATAGCTACCTAGTTAAAATAATTACAAAATTACCTGTAAAATAAATCCTAACCTAAGTTACAATTAAACCTAACACTACACTGTCAATAAATTAATTAAATAAACTATCTACAATTATCTACAATTAAATCAACTAAACTAAATTACAACCCCCCCCCACTAAATTACAAAAAAAACAAAACACTAAATTACAAAAAATAAAAAAAGATTACAAGAATTTTAAGCTAATCACACCTACTCTAAGCCCCCTAAAAAAATAACAAAGCCCCCCAAAATAAAAAAATGCCCTACCCTATTCTAAAATAAATATTTTACAGCTCTTTTAACTTACCAGCCCTTAAAAGGGCCTTTTGCGGGGCATGCCCCAAAGAATTATGCTCTTTTGCCTGTAAAAAAACATACAATACCCCCCCAACATTACAACCCACCACCCACATACCCCTAATCTAACCCAAACCCCCCTTAAAAAACCTAACACTAAGCCCCTGAAGATCTTCCTACCTTATCTTCACCACGCCGAGTATCACCGAACCGTCCAGAAGAGGGTCCGAAGTCTTCATCCTATCCGGCAAGAAAAGGTCCAGAAGAGGGTCCGAAGTCTTCATCCTATCCGGCAAGAAGAGGGCATCCGGACCGGTAGACATCTTCATCCAGGCGGCATCTTCTATCTCCTTCCATCCGGCGCGGAGCGGGACCATCTTGAAGCAGCCGACGTGGATCCATCCTCTTCTAACGACGTCCTAAGTCCGAATGAAGGTTCCTTTAAATGACGTCATCCAAGATGGCGTCCCTCGAATTCCGATTGGCTGATAGGATTCTATCAGCCCATCAGAATTAAGGTAGGAAAAATCTGATTGGCTGATTGAATCAGCCAATCAGATTCAAGTTCAATCCGATTGGCTGATCCAATCAGCCAATCAGATTGAGCTCACATTCTATTGGCTGTTCCGTTCAGCCAATAGAATGCAAGCTCGTTGGCTGCTTCAAGATGGTCCCGCTCCATGCCGGATGGAAGAAGATAGAAGATGCCGCCTGGATGAAGATGTCTACCGGTCCGGATGCCCTCTTCTTGCCGGATAGGATGAAGACTTCGGACCCTCTTCTGGACCTTTTCTTGCCGGATAGGATGAAGACTTCGGACCCTCTTCTGGACGGATCGGTGATACCCGGCGTGGTGAAGATAAGGTAGGAAGATCTTCAGGGTCTTAGTGTTAGGTTTTTTAAGGGGGGTTTGGGTTAGATTAGGGGTATGTGGGTGGTGGGTTGTAATGTTGGGGGGTATTGTATGTTTTTTTACAGGCAAAAGAGCAGAATTCTTTGGGGCATGACCCGCAAAAGGCCCTTTTAAGGGCTGGTAAGGTAAAAGAGCTGTAAAATATTTATTTTAGAATAGGGTAGGGCATTTTTTTATTTTGGGGGGCTTTGTTATATTTTTAGGGGGCTTAGAGTAGGTGTAATTAGTTTAAAATTCTTGTAATCTTTTTTTATTTTTTGTAATTTAGTGTTTTGTTTTTTTTGTAATTTAGTGTTTGGTTTTTTTTGTAATTTAGTTTAGTTGATTTAATTGTAGATAATTGTAGGTAGTTTATTTAATTAATTTATTGATAGTGTAGTGTTAGGTTTAATTGTAACTTAGGTTAGGATTTATTTTAAAGGTAATTTTCTAATTATTTTAATTAGGTAACTATTAAATAGTTATTAACTATTTAATAGCTATTGTATCTGGTTAAAATAAATACAAAGTTGCCTGTAAAATAAATATATAAATAGCTACAATATAATTATTATTTATATTGTAGCTATATTAGGGTTTATTTTACAGGTAAGTATTTAGCTTTAAATAGAAATAATTTATTTAATAAGATTTATTTTATTTCGTTAGATTTAAATTATATTTAATTTAGGGGGGTGTAAGTGTTAAGGTTAGACTTAGCTTTAGGGGTTAATACATTTATTAGAGTAGCGGTGAGGTCCGGTCGGCAGATTAGGGGTTAATAATTGTACGTTGGGGGGGGCAGATTAGGGGGTAATAAATATTATGTAGGAGTCGGCGATGTTAGGGGCAGCAGATTAGGGATACATAGGGATAATGTAGTTTGCGGCGGTGTGCGGTCGGCAGATTAGGGATTAAAAAAATGTAATAGAGTGGCGGAGAAGTGGGGGGGCCTCGGTTTAGGGGTACATAGGTAGTTTATGGGTGTTAGTGTACTTTAGAGCACAGTAGTTAAGAGCTTTATGAACCAGCGTTAGCCCAGAAAGCTCTTAACTCCTGGCTTTTTTCTGCGGATGGAGTCTTGTCGTTAGATTTCTAACGCTCACTTCAGCCAAGACTCTAAATACCGGCGTTAGAAACATCCCATTGAAAAGATAGGATACGCAATTGACGTAAGGGGATCTGCGGTATGGAAAAGTCGTGGCTGGAAAGTGAGCGTTAGACCCTTTCCTGACTGACTCTAAATACCAGCGGGCGGCCAAAACGAGCGTTAGCACCCCTTAACGCTGGTTTTGACGGCTAACGCAGAACTCTAAATCTAGGCGTTAGTTATTGTTTTGTTTACCTATAAGATGTGTTTGATTTCACTTTTCAAAAACCTGGCATTTACCCACTCTTGCTTTCTTCTCAGCTCGCCTCTGCAATGACGTATTGCCATAATAAAGGTGTGGCCCATAGAGATCTAAAGGTAAGAGTATGAATCTTACCCCCCCTTAAAGTGATGGTAAAGAGCATGACTAAAATTTCCATGGTATTTTTTATAGGTTAAGGGACTGGTAAGGACTGTATTATAAGATTATATCCTTTAAACTGATATAGCAATAATAGAGTTTGGCTTCCTTGTTTGCTACAGAGAAATGTGTAGTTGCATCTCAAGGGCTGGGATTTGATTGGCTATTCTAGCTTCCCACATAACATTGTAGCCCTAGGCCTACCGATGCAACACAGGTCGTATCCTTACTAGATATTAGATTCCCTGAATGTAAATGCACGCTCTAGATCAGTGTTTCTCAACCGCGTTTTAATTATAGCTGAACTAGAGCACAGGTGAAATAATCAGCTGATCAGTAACCATGGTTACTAACCTGCTCTCACCCATCAGAACATTATTTCACCTGTGCTCTAGTTCAGCTATAATGAAACTCTGCTCAAGATAACTGGTTTTCAAACTTGTCCTCAGGCCTCCCCAACAGGCCAGGTTTTCTAGATTACCTTGGAAGAGAGCAGGTAAAATAATCATGTTTACTAATCAGCTGATTGTTTCACCTGTGGTCTAGTTCGGATATTCAATAAAACCAGAACAAATAATGAAAATGTAAGTTCTGAAGAATTGACCTTTGTCTATATAGAGAGAGAAAAAGATAAGATTAATAGGCTGGCTATTTAAACAGATTCAACATATTTGAATGTTGCATTTTTAAAGAATATATTGTATTTTCAATAAACAAATCCAGCTATTTCAAATACAATAATTAATCTAAAAGAACAATTTCCCTAACATTTAATAGTCTGCAAATAGTATAACAAGTCAGTGGAAAATCATTATAAAAGAAACAAATGATATAACACTTTAGCCTTTTTATTTATCTAACCATCGGCTAGATTATGAGTATTGCGGTATGAGAGAAAAAGCAGCGTTATGGGTCATAACGCTGCTTTTTCACCTACCGCTGCTATTACGAGTCTTGTCAAAAAAGCTGTCCTGCACACTTTTTTTGGCAATACCGCAAATCAACTTACGCAATTTACATAAAGCCTTTTTTCAATGGGACTCCCATAGCGCCGGTATTACAAGCTTTTCTTGGGAGGCCAAAAAGTGAGCGGTACAGCCCATACTGACAAGATCCGTAACGCATTCTAAAGTCATTAGTTATGAGTTTTACGCTACAAAGCTGTAGCATAAAACTCTTAACTAAAGTGCTAAAAAGTACACTAACAACCATAAACTACCTATTAATCCCTAAACCAAGGCCCTCCCGCATCGCAAACACTATAATAAAAATATTAACCCTTAATCTGCCGCTCCGGACATCGCCACCAATATAATAAACATATTAACCCCTAAACCACCGCACTCCCGCATCACAAACACTAGTCAAATATCATTAACCCCTAATCTGCCGCCCCCAATGTCACCGCCGCCACTATACTAAAGTTATTAACCCCTAAACCTAACCCTAACACCCCCTAATTTTAATATAATTAAAATTCATCTAAATAAATATTACAATTATTACCTAAATAATTCCTATTTAAAACTAAATACTTACCTGTAAGATAAACCCTAAGCTAGCTACAATATAACTAATAGTTACATTGTACCTAGCTTAGGTTTTATTTTTATTTCACAGGTAAGTTTGTATTTATTTTAACTAGGTAGAATAGTTATTAAATAGTTATTAACTATTTATTAACAACCTAGTTAAAATAAATACAATTTTACCTGTAAAATAAAACCTAACCTGTTCTACACTAACACCTAACATTACACTACAATTAACTAAATTATATTAATTAAATACAATTATCTAAATTACAAAAAATAAAAAACACTAAATTACAGAAAATAACAAACAAAATGATCAGATATTTAAACTAATTACACCTAATCTAGTAACCCTATCAAAATAAAAAAAAAAACCTAGCCTAAACTTAACTACCAATAGCCCTTAAAAGGGCCTTTTGCTGGGCATTGCCTCATAGAAATCAGCTCTTTTACCTGTAAAAAAAAAAATACAAACAACCCCCCAACAGTAAAACCCACCACCCACACATCCAAACCCCCAAATAAAATCCTAACTAAAAAAACTTAAGCTCCCAATTGCCCTGAAAAGGGCATTTGGATGGGCATTGCCCTTAAAAGGGCATTTAGCTCTTTTTCCTGCCCAAAACCCTAAGCTAAAAATAAAACCCACCCAATATACACTTAAAAAAACCTAACACTAATAGGATTGAAGCTCAATCCTATTGCTGATCCAATCAGCTAATAGGATTTTTTCACCTTAAATTCCAATTTTTACAGGTAAAAGAGCAGATTTATTTGGGGCAATGCCCCGCAAAAGGCCCTTTAAGGGCTATTGGTAGTTTATTGTAGGCTAGGGTTTTTTTTAATTTGGGGGGGCTTTTTTTATTTTGATAGGGCTATTAGATTAGGTGTAATTAGTTTAAATATTTGATAATTTCGTTTGTTATTTTCTGTAATTTAGTGTTTTTTTGTAATTTAGTTTTTAATTAATGTAATTGTAATGTAAGATGTTAGTGTAGAAAAGGTTATGTTTTATTTTACAGGAAAATTTGTATTTATTTGAACTAGGTAGTTAGTAAATAGTTAATAACTGTTTACTAACTAGTCTACCTAGTTAAAATAAATACAAACTTAGCTGTAAAATAAAAATAAAATCTAAGCTAGCTACAATGTAACTATTAGTTATATTGTAGCTAGCTTAGGGTTTATTTTATAGGTAAATATTTAGTTTTAAATAGGAAATATTTAGGTAATAATTGTAATATTTATTTAGATTTATTGTAATTATAATAAAGTTAGGGGGTGTTAGACTTAGGGTGGCGGTTTAGGGGTTAATATATTTATTATAGTGTCTGCGATGTCAGGAGCGACAGATTCGGGGTTAATACGTGTAATGTAGGTGGCGGCGATGTCGGGGTCGGCAGATTAGGGGTGTTTAGATGTGTTTTTTATGTTAGGGTGTTAGGTTTAAACATAACTTTTTCTTTCCCCATAGGAATCAATGGGCCTGCGTTATGGAGCTTTACGCTGCTTTTTGCAGGTGTTAGTTTTTTTTTAACCGGCTCTCCCCATTGATGCCTATGGGGAAATCGTGCACGAGCACATAAAATCAGCTTACCGCAGCACTGGTATGGAGCTCAATTTTGCTCTACGCTCACTTCTTGCCTGCTAACACCGGGTTCTTAAAAACCTGTAATACCAGCGCTGTAGGGAAGTGAGCGGTGACAATAACTTGCAAGTTAGTACCGTACCCCTCATAACGCAAAACTTGTAAAACAATAGGTGTTTTGGGGTAAGTCTTTCGGTATAAACCAATAAAATATTTAGCCTATGTTAGTTGAGAATAAAAGATTAGAAAATCAGTAAAATATAACCTCTTTTAAATAACCTTTACTTTTATAGGCAGAGAATATACTGCTAGACAGCAATGGAAATATTAAAGTTGCGGACTTCGGCCTAGCTACCATCTATGGCCTTGGTGCCAAACTGAAGTTACAGTGTGGCACACTAAGCCACCAGGCACCAGAGATCTTGTTAGCCATGGAATATGAGGGCCCCCAGGTGGACATATGGAGTATGGGGGTCATCTTATTCAATATGGTTTGTGGATATCGGCCATTTGTTGGGCAGAACCACTGGGTAAGTAACTAAAGTATCATTTGTTTCACATTTTATTCCCCATGGCCAATTGAGAATATTATGACACAACAGAGATGTATTACTATTGCAAGAAGGAAGTGGATAGAAGATCCACTGACAGAATGCAGCTAGCACTCTATGCCTAGGCTGAAAAGGCGTACGATCCGGTTATAGTTAAAACATAACTTTTATTAATATGTTGATTAAAATACGCACAAACATACATACATATATTAAAATAACCACTCTGTTGTGAGATTCTGTATAAAGGTGATGGCTAGATATTTTTAATGTGGGCCTAAAGTATTGGATGCCGTCACCTATAGAAATATAATAATTAAGATTTAGTAAATTAGGGGACTCGTTCTCGTCACCTGTGATAAAGTAAATGTAATGTAGGGAGACAGAGTTAACTTGCTAATTTTACGTAAATGTAATGTATATTACGATAATGCTCAGTCTAAACTCAGCTCCCCTACATATATGTGTCTGTTAGTATTATGGTGTACACAATATCTTACATAGTGGATTTTATGAAGGAACCAATACTTAATCTTGTGATGAACTAAAATTTTCCTGACTGGTAATTCTGTGAGTTTTATAATACCTAGGCGTTAGACACCTTCAATAAATAAATGCCTATATTGACGCCTGTACCGTTCTGTCAGGAGTAAATCTTGTGATCCACTGTGAATTTGTCAGGTATAATCTGATTTTATTAGATTCCTAAGATAATGCATTCCGTGTGTGACTGTTGGGTTCGTTTAGAAAATAATATTAGTTGTTAGCGGTTGTCCGGGTCAGATTGATTTAATGTCTGGTGTTGTATGTTAGAGACAGACTGGTCAATTTATATTTCGATTGTACCTTCTAAATAAACGGTACTTAGTAATGTGTTGTCTCGTCCCTTGCCAGAATTGCGATATACGTCTTTGTTGCACAGAATTAATTCTGCTGTATACCCGCTATTACCAATCTTATAATATATTCCTGTTTATATACACAGGTTATGTGTTTTCATCTTTATTACATAGAGTTGATTCTATTTGACATTTACTTAGACTTCTCAATCATATCATATTTGCCTGTTTATGCTCACAGGTTTATAAATTGTATATCAATGCTTCAATTCACTAACTAGGTTAGTACTGACATAGAGAGGTCCCTGTGTTCTGTGTGCGCCGATTGTAAAATTTCCATCAATGGTTCACATATGCTAACTGTGTAAATATCTATATAGGAGGGTCCCTTTTATTCTAATAATTCTAAGAGACACAGAACTAATGGTTAGTTCTGTGTCTCTTAGAATTATTAGAATAAAAGGGACCCTCCTATATAGATATTTACACAGTTAGCATATGTGAACCATTGATGGAAATTTTACAATCGGCGCACACAGAACACAGGGACCTCTCTATGTCAGTACTAACCTAGTTAGTGAATTGAAGCATTGATATACAATTTATAAACCTGTGAGCATAAACAGGCAAATATGATATGATTGAGAAGTCTAAGTAAATGTCAAATAGAATCAACTCTATGTAATAAAGATGAAAACACATAACCTGTGTATATAAACAGGAATATATTATAAGATTGGTAATAGCGGGTATACAGCAGAATTAATTCTGTGCAACAAAGACGTATATCTCAATTCTGGCAAGGGACGAGACAACACATTACTAAGTACCGTTTATTTAGAAGGTACAATCGAAATATAAATTGACCAGTCTGTCTCTAACATACAACACCAGACATTAAATCAATCTGACCCGGACAACCGCTAACAACTAATATTATTTTCTAAACGAACCCAACAGTCACACACGGAATGCATTATCTTAGGAATCTAATAAAATCAGATTATACCTGACAAATTCACAGTGGATCACAAGATTTACTCCTGACAGAACGGTACAGGCGTCAATATAGGCATTTATTTATTGAAGGTGTCTAACGCCTAGGTATTATAAAACTCACAGAATTACCAGTCAGGAAAATTTTAGTTCATCACAAGATTAAGTATTGGTTCCTTCATAAAATCCACTATGTAAGATATTGTGTACACCATAATACTAACAGACACATATATGTAGGGGAGCTGAGTTTAGACTGAGCATTATCGTAATATACATTACATTTACGTAAAATTAGCAAGTTAACTCTGTCTCCCTACATTACATTTACTTTATCACAGGTGACGAGAACGAGTCCCCTAATTTACTAAATCTTAATTATTATATTTCTATAGGTGACGGCATCCAATACTTTAGGCCCACATTAAAAATATCTAGCCATCACCTTTATACAGAATCTCACAACAGAGTGGTTATTTTAATATATGTATGTATGTTTGTGCGTATTTTAATCAACATATTAATAAAAGTTATGTTTTAACTATAACCGGATCGTACGCCTTTTCAGCCTAGGCATAGAGTGCTAGCTGCATTCTGTCAGTGGATCTTCTATCCACTTCCTTCTTGCAATAGTTCCAATTAATGCGGAGCACCAACCCACAGTTTGTAAACGTAATTCACTCCACTTGGGGCAGAATTCATGTGCAACAAGTAGGACGTTAACTGACTTAATATTTGTGGGGACTGCCATAGTAGTGCCATTGTAAACCTTTGTAGTTTAGAGAGATGTATTACTAGTAGACCAACAGCAGCACACGTCATATTCTGTACAAAAGTAGTGATTCAAATGTTACCTCACAACTTTACTGACCCTTCCTTCCTACTGCTTTTCTTAGGAGATATGTGATCAAGCCATCAGTAGAAGCTTTACTGTCCCTCCATATGTGTCAACTGAATGTGAGGCCCTGATAAGGAAAATCCTTGTGCCAACACCGAGTGAGAGGGCAACATTGGAGGTAAGGCACAAACTCTATTTATTTTTATACAATTTCAGACATTCTCCATAGACCCACATAGCTTTATTAAAAACAGAACCATGTCACATATACGTTAGAGTTCAGTGATCTGAGAACTTAATTCCATGAGTGGTTAATGTGCACAGTAACATGTTTACACAATAGATAATACTTCACTGTGCTATTATTTCCTGATTAATAAATTAATGATAGAGGGATACGTTTAACAGAAGGGTTATGTTTACCACACACATATTTTCTATGTTCTCCCAGATATTTATACACATACACTGTAATCCTGCTTGGTCTCCTGACCCTCTATATACAAACTGCACCTCTGCCTGATCACCTGACCTCTATACACAGATACTGTAAACCTGCCTCATCTCCTGACCCTCTATACATACACATTATAACCCTGCCTGATCACCTGACCCTCTAAACAAACATACTGTAACCCTGCCTCATCTCCTGACCCTCAATACATACACATTATAACCCTTCCTGATCACCTGACCCTCTAAACAAACACACTGTAACCCTGCCTGATCACCTGACCTCTATACACAGATACTGTAAACCTGCCTCATCTCCTGACCCTCTATACATACACATTATAACCCTGCCTGATCACCTGACCCTCTAAACAAACACACTGTAACCCTGCCTGATCACCTGACCCTATAAACCCACACACTGTAATTCTGCCTGATCACCTGACCCTCAAAAAACAAACACATTATAACCCTGCCTGATCACCTGACCCTCTAAACACACACATTATAACCCTGCCTGATCACCTGACCCTCTAGACACACACATTATAACCCTGCCTGATCACCTGACCTTCTATACACACACACTGTAACCCTGCCTGATCACCTGACCCTCTATACACACATTGTGACTCACTGTGATCACCTGACCCTATATACACATACTGTAACCCTGCCTGATCTCCTGGCCCTCTAGATACACACTCTGTAAGCCTGACTGGTCACCAGTTTCTCTATACACACACTGTAACTGTGCCTGGTCACCTGGCCCTCTATACACACACACTGTAACTGTGCCTGGTCACCTGGCCCTCTATACACACACACTGTAACCCTGCCTGATCACCTGACCCTCTATACACACACTGTGACTCACTGTGATCACCTGACCCTATATACACACAAACTGTAACCCTGCCTGATCTCCTGACCCTCTATACACACACACACTATGAACCCTGGTTAATCTCATGGCCCTCTAGATACACACTAAGCCTGACTGGTCACTAGTTTCTCTATACACACACTGTAACTGTGCCTGGTCAACTGGCCCTCTATACACACACACTGTAATTGTGCCTGGTTACCAGTTCCTCTATACACACACACACACTGTAACTGTGCCTGGTTACCAGTTCCTCTATAAACACACACTGTAACTGTGCCTGGTTACCTGGCCCTCTATACAGACACACTGTAACTGTGCCTGGTCAGCTGTTGCTCTATACACACACACTGTAATTGTGTCTGGTCACCAGTTACTCTATACACACACACTGTAACTGTGTCTGGTCACCTGTTTCTCTATACACACACACTGTAACTGTGTCTGGTCACCAGTTCCTCTATACACACACACTGTAATTGTGTCTGGTCACCTGTTCCTCTATACACACACACTGTAATTGTGTCTGGTCACCTGTTCCTCTATACACACACACTGTAATTGTGTCTGGTCACCTGTTCCTCTATACACACACACTGTAACTGTGTCTGGTCACCTGTTCCTCTATACACACACACTGTAATTGTGTCTGGTCACCTGTTCCTCTATACACACACACTGTAATTGTGTCTGGTCACCTGTTCCTCTATACACACACACTGTAATTGTGTCTGGTCACCTGTTCCTCTATACACACACACACACACTGTAATTGTGTCTGGTCACCTGTTCCTCTATACACACACACACACACTGTAATGGTGTCTGGTCACCTGTTTCTCTATACACACACACTGTAATTGTGTCTGGTCACCTGTTCCTCTATACACACACATACTGTAACTGTGTCCGGTCACCTGTTTCTCTATACACACACACTGTAATTGTGTCTGGTCACTAGTTCATCTATACACACACACTGTAATTGTGTCTGGTCACTAGTTCATCTATACACACACACTGTAAACTTGCTTGATCTCCTGGTCTTCTAATACACACACTGTAATTCTGCATGAAGTCACATCCTTTTCATTATACACAATCTGTAGTACTGCATCTCCCAATCTTTTCTTTACATACATTCTGTAACCTTTTCTGATCTCCCTGCTCTCTGCACATAAACACACTCTGCTGCCCTGTATACATATTCTGTACCATTCTCTAGCATTGCATAACTTTCACTAGGTGATGTATATATATCCTCTCATTACCAGGTGGTGCCTCCAGAGAATCTTTTTCAGATTTTAAGACACATCCAATGTTTAAAATGTAACATTAACTTATATCTCATTGTAGGAGATTCTGCAGGACCCGTGGCTTAATATTCTGTCCAATACTGACCTGCCGAGTCCACATATGGAGCCAGAACAAGACCATCTGGTTCCTCTTTCCACAGGTGAGATTTTTTAACTACATCAGATTTAGTAATAGGATGCAGTGTTGACCTTGTATACTCTGCTAAGGATGTCTTAGGGATAGATTTGTCTAGAAGCTTTTATAAATGTATATTTTACTGTAGAAGATCTGTCAGTTTTAAAATGGGAACAGACATTAGTTATAGCAGATTAGTGGTGCCACAGTCTACAGATCACACCTGGAGTGAAACTGGTGCTAAGCAGGTCTTCCTCAGTTTGCAGAATTTAATTAACATGATAATGAACTCCCAGATCATGTGATACTATTGTGTGTCTGCATAATAAATACAATGGTCTAGATTACGAGTTGTGCGTTAGGCTTAAAAAGCAGCGTTAGCCGGTCCTAATGCTGCTTTTTAACGCCCGCTGGTATTACGAGTCTTGCAGGTACAGGTGTACCGCTCACTTTTTTGGCCAGACTTGGCAATACCGCAAATCCACTTACGTAAATTGTGTATCCTCTTTTTTCAATGGGACTTGCATAGCGCCGGTATTACGAGTCTGCCAAAAAGTGAGCGGTAGACCCTCTCCTGTCAAGACTGGTACCGCATTTTAAAGTCAGTAGTTAAGAGATTTACACTACAAAGCCGTAGCATAAAAACTAAAGAGCTAAAAAGTACACTAACACCCATAAACTACCTATTAACCCCTAAACCGAGGCCCTCCCACATCGCAAACACTAAAAGAAATATTTTAACCCCTAATCTGCCGAACCGGACATCGCCGCCACTATCATAAATATATTAACCCCTAAACCGCCACACTCCCGCCTCGCAAACACTAGTTAAATATTATTAACCCCTAATCTGCCTCCCCCAAGCCGCCACTATATTAAAGTTATTAACCCCTAAATCTAAGTCTAACACTAACACTAACACCCATTAACTTAAATATAATTAAAAGAAATCTAACTAAAAATTCCTATAATTAACTAAATTATTCCTATTAAAAAACTAAATACTTACCTGTAAAATAAACCTAAGCTAGCTACAATATAACTAATAGTTACATTGTAGCTAGCTTAGGCTTTATTTTTATTTTACAGTCAAGTTTGTATTTATTTTAACTAGGTAGAATAGTTATTAAATAGTTATTAACTATTTAATAACTACCTAGCTAAAATAAATACAAATTTACCTGTAAAATAAAACCTAACCTAAGTTACAATTACACCTAACACTACACTATAATTAAATAAATTAACTAAATTAAATAAATTAACTAAATTACATACAATTAGCTAAATTAAATTAAATGATCTAAAGTACAAAAACAAGCAAACACTAAATTACAGAAAACAATAAACAAATTACAGAAATTTAAACTAATTACATCTAATCTAATAGCCCTATTAAAATAAAAAAGCCCCCCCAAAATAAAAATAAAAACATAGCCTAAAATAAACTACCAATGGCCCTTAAAAGGGCCTTTTGCGGGGCATTGCCCCAAAGAAATCAGCTCTTTTACCTGCCTGTAAAAAAAATTCAAACAACCCCCCAACAGTAAATCCCACCACCCACACAACCAACCCCCCAAATAAAACCATAAAAAAAAATCTAAGCTCCCCATTGCCCTGAAAAGGGCGATTGGATTGGCATTGCCCTTAAAAGGGCAGTTAGCCCTTTTGCCGCCCAACGTCCCTAATCTAAAAAATAAAACCCACCCAATACACCCTTTAAAAAAAACCTAACACTAACCCTCTGAAGATCGACTTACCGGGAGACGTCTTCATCCAAGCCGGGCGAAGTTGTCCTCCAGACAGGCAGAAGTCTTCATCCAAGCTGGGCAGAAGTGGTCATCCAGGCGGCATCTTCTATCTTCAAGACATCCGACGCGGAGCATCCTCTTCATCCGACGACTAACTCAGAAGGAAGGTACCTTTAAGTGACGTCATCCAAGATGACGTCCCTTAGATTCCAATTGGCTGATAGAATTCTATCAGCCAATCGGAATTAAGGTAGAAAAAATCCTATTGGCTGATAACTATTTAATAACTATTCTACCTAGTTAAAAAAATACAAACTTGCCTGTAAAATAAAAATAAACCCTAAAATAGCTACAATGTTATTATTATTTTATAGGTAAGTATTTAGTTTTAAATAGGAATAATTTAGTTAATGATAGTAATATTTATTTAGATTTATTTAAATTATATTTAACCCCTTAGTGACCAGAGCACTTTTCCATTTTCTGTCCGTTTGGGACCAAGGCTATTTTTACATTTCTGCGGTGTTTGTGTTTAGCTGAAATTTTCCTCTTACTCATTTACTGTACCCACACATATTATATACCGTTTTTCTCGCCATTAAATGGACTTTCTAAAAATACCATTATTTTCATCATATCTTATCATTTACTATAAAATAATTTATAAAATATGAGGAAAAATGGAAAAAAACACACTTTTTCTAACTTTGAACCCCAAAATCTGTTACATATCTACAACCACCAAAAAACACCCATGCTAAATAGTTTCTAAATTTTGTCCTGAGTTTAGAAATACCCAATGTTTACATGTTCTTTGCTTTTTTTGTAACTTATAGGGCCATAAATACAAGTAGTACTTTGCTATTTTCAAACCATTTTTTTTCAAAATTAGTGCTAGTTACATTGGGACACTGATATCTTTCAGGAATACCTGAATATCCCTTGACATGTATATATTTTTTTTTAGAAGACATCCCAAAGTATTGATCTAGGCCCATTTTGGTATATTTCATGCCACCATTTCACCGCCAAATGCGATCAAATACAAAAAATCGTTCACTTTTTCACAAATTTTTTCACAAACTTTCAGTTTCTCACTGAAATTATTTACAAACTGCTTGTGCAATTATGGCATAAATGGTTGTAAATTCTTCTCTGGGATCCCCTTTGTTCAGAAATAGCAGACATATATGGCTTTGGCTTTGCTTTTTGGTAATTAGAAGGCCGCTAAATGCCACTGCCCACCACACGTGTATTATGCCCAGCAGTGAAGGGGTTAATTAGGAAGCATGTAAGGAGCTTTTTGGGGTATTTTTAGCTTTAGTGTAGTGTAGTAGACAACCCCAAGTATTGATCTAGGCCCATTTTGGTATATTTCATGCCACCATTTCACCGCCAAATGCGATCAAATTAAAAAAAATGTTACATTTTTCACAATTTTAGGTTTCTCACTGAAATCATTTACAAACAGCTTGTGCAATTATGGCACAAATGGTTGTAAATGCTTCTCTGGGATCCCCTTTGTTCAGAAATAGCAGACATATATGACTTTGGCGTTGCTTTTTGGTAATTAGAATGCTGCTAAATGGCGCTGCGCATCACACGTGTATTATGGCTAGCAGTGAAGGGGTTAATTAGGTAGCTTGTAGGGAGCTTGCAGGGTTAATTTTAGCTTTAGTGTAGAGATCAGCCTCCCACCTGAAACATCAGACCCCCTGATCCCTCCCAAACATCTCTCTTCCCTCCCCTACCCCACAAATGTCCCCGCCATCTTAAGTACTGGCAGAAACTCTGCCAGTACTAAAATAAAAGGAGAATTTTGGCTTTTTTGTGCTTTTTTTTTTAGCATATTTACATATGCTTATGTGTAGGATCCCCATTAGCCCCCAACCTCACTGATCCCCCACCAAACAGCTCTCTAACCCTCCCCCTCTGACTTAATGTGCGCCATCTTGGGTACTGGCAGCTGTCTGCCAGTACCCATTTTAGTGAAAAATATGCGGTTAAATATAAAAAAAATGCCCCTTTTCTGTAGTGTAGCTTCCCCCCCCCCCAATACCAACCCCCCACCCCTTCCTGATCCCTTAGATGCTTTCAAAAAAATAAGTTAATTATATATTCAACTTGTACCTTTTTTCTGTAGTGTAGCGGTTCCCACCCGCTCCCGCCCCGTGCACGCGCCCGCCCGCCACCCCCGTGCACGCGCGCGCGCCCGTGCGCGCCCCCGGCGACACCGCAACCGATCCCGCCCCCCTCTCTCACTAAGAAGCCATCGATGGCCGCCCACCCACCTCCCACTTCAGCTCCCACCCACCAACGAATGCGGCCATCGATGTCCGGTGCAGAGAGGGCCACAGAGTGGCTCTCTCTGCACCGGAGGGGTAAAAAATGTTATTGCAGGATGCCTCAATATCGAGGCATCCTGCAATAACCGGAAATCAGCTGGAAGTGATCAGGATCGCTTCCAGCTGCTTTCCAAACCGAGGACGTGCAGGGTACGTCCTTGGTCGTTAAGTGACTTTTTTAAGAGGACGTACCCTGCACGTCCTCGGTCATTAAGGGGTTAAGTTAGTGGGTGTTAGGTTTAGGGTTAGACTTATGTTTAGGGGTTAATAACTTTAATATAATGGCGGCGACGTTGGGGGCGGCAGATTAGGGGTTAATAAGTGTAGGAAGGTTGTGGCGACATTGGGGGTGGCAGATTAGGGGTTAATAAATATAATGTAGGTGTCGGCGATGTTGAGGGCAGCAGATTAGGGGTTAATAAGTATAATGTAGGTGGTGGCGGTGTCCGGAGCGGCAGATTAGGGGTTAATAATATAATGCAGGTGTCGGCGATGTCGGGGGAAGCAGATTAGGGGTTAATAAGTGTAAGATTAGTGGTGTTTAGACTCGGGGTTCATGTTAGGGTGTTAGGTGTAGACATACATTTTATTTCCCCATAGGAATCAATGGGGCTGCGTTAAGGAGTTTTACGCTGTTTTTTTGCAGGTGTTAGACTTTTTTCAGCCGGCTCTCCCCATTGATTCCTATGGGGAAATCGTGCACGAGAACGTTACACCAGCTCACTGCTGACTTAAGCAGCGCTGGTATTGGAGTGCGGTAAAGAGCAAAATTTTGCTCAACGCTCACTTCCCTGCAGCGCTGGTATTACGAGTTTTTAGAAACCCGTCATTAAACTCGTAATCTAGGTGAATAAATGGTAGCATATCTATATATATTCTAAAGACATATTACCTGTTTTTGCTGTAAAATAATATGTGCTCTTCTCTTTCCACTTAGCTTGTCCAGTCATAGGGGAAGAGCCTGAGAACATCAGCAGGCAGGAGACACCATCACCCCCTTGTATGGTGAGTATTTATGTGGCTTTCTACAACTATACCCTTCATAACATTCACATCAGCATGTTGTCTATACTTTTTTTTTCTACTTATTCCCCTTTAACTCTGTGTTTTCTGCACCACCAGGACAACGTACTTACACCTGTGGCAAGTGACATTTCTTGTCTGCCTCAACCAGATTTAATGCTGGAGGAGGAACATAACACCGTGAGCAGTAACAGCAGGTAAGGTGTCAGATTTCTCTAAATCCCTTTTCTCTGCACCACTACTGCACTCTTTATATGATTTTGTGTCTGTAGAGTCTAAGGGGCATGACCGCTGCTCCATAACTTGTCTGCCTGCTCTGAGGCCACGGACAGAAATCAACCTGATCGAATACGATCGGGTTGATTGACACCCCCTGATTGGCCGCAAATCTGCAGGGGGCGGCATTGCACCAGCAGTTCTTAAGAACTGCTGGTGCAATGATAAATGCAGACAGCGTATGCTGACGGCATTTATCGATGTGCGGCGGACATGATATGCTACTTTGTATCATGTCCGCTCGCACATTGATAAATATGCCCCTAAGGGATAGATTTATTAAATGTCGAGAAGACATGATTCGCTGTAGCGAATCATGTCCGCACGACCTCGCTAAATGCCGACGGCTTCTTCTTAACTTCCATTTCAGGCGCACCTGAAATGATTGGCGTAAAAAGCAGCATCCGCTGCATAATAAATCTATTCCTAAAACTAATCTCTAAAGGATAGAGCATGACATTTAAAACATATTCACATTTGTCTTTTTTTCTTTTTATCTGGTATGACATCCAGTCTCAACTTATACAGTAACTTCCCAGTGTTCCCTGAGCAAAGAGGACTACTTGTTGTATTCTGCTTATATATTATTGTCACCTTTGCTAAGTGTCAAACAGCTGATTAACTAGCGCTGTTCTGATAAATTATCTTTGTAACTACCATGTTTCTATACAGTATAGATACAGACTTACAGCTCCTTCAGCTAGACATGCCATACAATAACTCTACTGACACCAAACCTTTTCCAGTCACCCAATTAAAGACAATATACCAAATATTTTTGGAAAAAGTAAATAAGGACTTAGGGGCCTTTTTATGAAATGTCTGTCCGACATGATCCGATCAGCATATCATGTCCGACAGACATCGCTTAATGCGGAGAGCAATACACTCTCCGCATTCAGCATTGCACCCGCAGCTCTTGTGAACTGCTGTTGCAACGCCGCCTCCTGCAGATTCGCGGCCGCTAGAAGGGGGTGTCAATCAACCCGACCGTATTTGATCAGATTGATTTCACGCAATCGCTGTCTGCCTCCTCAGAGCAGGCAGACAGGTTATGGAGCAGAGGTCTTTAGACCGCTGCTTCATAACTGGTGTTTCTGGCGAGTCTGAAGGCTCGCCAGAAACACGGCTCTTCAAGCTTCATACGGAGCTTAATAAATGGGCCTCTTAGTATATGTTATTACTGACCTCACATTTGTCATAAGTTATATCTTCTGCAACATTTATTAATATGAAACAATTATTATTCTACTAGTCCTAAAGCCTGTTTACACGGGCCATTTTTTGCAGTACAGCAGTCCCACCCCTTGCTCTCTCTCCCTCTCTTTTGCTCTCTCTCCCCCCTCTCTTTTGTGCTCTCTCCCCCCTCTCTTTTGCCCTCTCTCCCCCCCTCTCTTTTGCTCTCTCTCCCCCCTCTCTTTTGCTCTCTCTCCCCCTCTCTTTTGCGCTATCTCTCTCTTCCCCTCTCTTTTGCGCTCTATCTTTCCACCTCTCTTTTTTGCGCTCTCTCCCTCCTCTCTTTTGCATTCTCTCCCTCTATTTTGCTCTCTCTATCCTTTCCTTTGCTCTTTTCCCTCTCTTTTGCTCCCTCTCTCCACCCTCTCTTTTGCTTTCTCTTCCCCCTCTCTTTTGCTCTCTCTTCCCACTCTCTTTTGCGCTCTCTCTCTCCCCCTCTCCCCCCCTCTCCTTTGCTCTCTCTCCCCCCTCTCTTTTGCGCTCTCTCTCCCCCTCTCTTTTGTGCTCTAACTTTCCCCCTCTCTTTTGCACTCTCTCTCACTCCTCTCTTTTGTGCTCTCTCTCTCCCCCCTCTCTTTTCTGATCTCTCTCCCTCCTCTCTTTTACGCTCTCTCCCCCCCTCTCTTTTGCACTCTCTCTACCCTCTCTTTTGCGCTCTCTCTCTCCCCCTTTCTTTTGTGCTCTCTCTCCCCCCTCTCTTTTGTGCTCTCTCTCCCCCCATCTCTTTTGCGCTCTCTCTCCCCCTCTCTTTTGCGATCTCTCTCCCCCCCTCTCTTTTGCGCTCTCTCTTCCCCTGTCTCTTTTGCACTCTCTCCCCCCTCTCTCTTTTGCTCTCTCTCTCTCCCCCCTCTCTTTTGCGCTATCTCTCTCCCCCTCGCTTTTGCTCTGTCTCTTTCCCCTCTCTTTTGCTCTCTCTCTCCATCCCTCTCTTTTATTCTTTCTCTCCATCCCTCTCTTTTGCTCACTCTCTCCCCCTCTCTTTTGCTCTCTCACTCCCCTCTCTTTTGCTCTCTCTCTCCCCTCTCTTTTGCTCTCTCTCTCTCATCTCTTTTGCTCTCTCTCTCCATCCCTCGCTTTTGCTCTCCCCCCTCTCTTTTTCTCTCTCTCTCTCCCTCTGTATTGCTTTCTCCTCCTCTCTTTTGCTCTCTCTCCCCCCTCTATCTCCCCCCTCTCTCTCCCCCATATCTCTCTCCCCATCTTCTCCCTCTCTCTCCCCCTCTCTTATTTTGCTCTCTCTCTCCCCCCTCTCTTTTGCTCTCTCTTTTCCCCCCTCTTATTTTCTCTCTCCCCCTCTCTTTTTCTCTCTCTTCCCTCTCTTTTGCTCTTTCCCCTCTCTTTTGCTCTTTTCCCTCTACTTTGCTCTCTCTCCCTGCTCTCTTTTGGTCTTTCCCCTCTCTTTTGCTCTCTCTTCCCCTCTCTTTAGCTCTTTCCCATCTCTTTTTGTCTCACCCCCTCTCTTTCTATCTCTCTCCCCTCTCTCTCGCCGACCACACCTGTCCCTTCCCTCTGCCACACCCGGCCCGGCCCCACCACACCCAACCATGCCCTCAGCCACGTCCTGCCACCCTCACTTTCGCCGCACCATGCCGCAAACAGCAGATCAGGTAAGGCCTGGTGTGTTTGTCCTTGTGCTGTCTCTACTGCGCATGACAGCTTCGGACAAACACACTTGGCCTTTTATATTATAGGATTATTCTATACAAATGTATTAAAGCAAAAAGTCAATTACGTATTTATCTCATATTCTCTAACGTATTTGTTGTATACATGATAATGTATTTATGATATATATAAATCCTGTCAATATTCATATTCTAATTGTTATTTTCTCACTATCATTAGCTCACCTATTACAGATGTCCCCAGGAAGACCACATGGCAGCGGTTCTGCGATCGCCTTCTAGAATTTATCATCTGGTGTCGCTAATTATGAAACATCACAGCTGTCATCACTTGGTCTACTGATTAGAAACATCTAAAATGACATCAAAATAGAACAACTTAATAACATCTTAATAACATCTTAATAACAACTTAATAACATCTTAATAACATCTTAATAACATCTTAATAATATGGCCATTTAACATCTTGCTTTTAAGCCTACTCTAAGGCCATAAACTATATCAATATTGTGACTTTTTCACCTTCCTTAGCCAGGATTTTACCACCACATGGCTGAGGCCTTGTATTATCAAACTTAATATCTAATAAAGAAGTGCCACAGATTCATGTGATTCAAGTCTGTATTAACTTTCAAGCATTTACTTAAGGGGATAGAAAAGTAAAAATTAAACTTTCATGATTCCGATAGAGCATGCAATTTTAAGACACTATTAAATTCACTTTTTTTTCACTATTATAAAAAGGGCTTTGTTCTCTTGGTATCCCTTGTTGAAAAAGAAAACGCACATATCCTACACTAGTGGGAGCTAGCTACTGATTGGGATCTGCACATATTTGTCTCTTGTGATTGGCTAACTAGATGTGTTCAGCTAGCTGCCAGCAGTGCAATGCTGCTCCTTCAGCAAAGGATAACAAAATAATGAAGCAAATTTAATAATAGAAGTAAATGATAACGTTTTTAAAATTGTATGTTCTATCCACATCATAAAAGAAAATGTTGAGGTGTCCTGACCCTTTAACCCCTTGAGTGCTAATGACGGCTCTGAGCCATCACAGAGTTTCCCACTATGGTGCTAATGACGGCTCAGAGTCGTCACTAGCACTCTCCCACCTTGAAGGAGATCTGGTAGCTCCCACCCGCTCCTACCCCAGCGATCGGGCTTGCATAGTAAGAGGCATCGCCGGGGCTTCACCTTATGCGTGGTGACATCACGCGCAATAACGTGATGACGTCACTGCACAACTTTATTAATACTTAACAATGTTAAATATAGGAGCAGGGGCATGCTGTTTAGAAGCCTGTATCTCAGGCATCTAAGCAGCTACAGACCACCAAGACCCAAAGGTAATTGCCTAACTTTCCAACAGTGTAAGTCTTGGGGAGCTGAAGAAAAAAAAAAACTTAGCACCCAGGTGGGAAAGTGCTTAGCACTCAAAGGGTTAATAGTTAAAATGAATGTAATGGATTACCACTATAAGATATATTGTTATACAGGTTATCAGTTTACTATCTATTAACAAAAGCACTTACACATCTATTATCGAGATGACCCACACTTTATGCCCAAGTGTTAACTGCTTTCATGGTTTGTCGCTGAGGAGATTAGATTGAATACAGAACATTGGAGATGCTGCAATTCCCTAACATAAGTCACTGCAACAAGAACCAGTCTACTGTCTGGGAATTTACAGCTGCATAGTCCCTTGTAGACTGATGCTAATGCAGTCATTTTACCCAAAATGTATCCCTTTACAATGCTCTCCACAGATAATGTTGTCAACCAGAAGGACCAAGTTGTGCCAGTGTAATACTTTGCAACATTCTTTGTTTATAAATGTTATCCAAAGCAAAAAAATGAAAACAATTATGTTGAAATATGTTTTATTAAAGGGATACTGAACCCAATTTTTTTCTTTCGTGATTAGAGCATGACATTTTAAGCAATTTTCTAATTTACTCCTATTATCAAGTGTTCTTCATTCTCTTGGTATCTTTATTTGAAATGCAAGAATGTAAGTTTAGATGCCGGCCCATTTTTGTTGAACAACCTGGGTTGTTCTTGCTGATTGGTGGATAAATTCATCCACCAATAAAAAAGTGCTGTCCAGAGTTCTGAACTCCAAAAAATCTTATATGCCTTCTTTATCAAAAAAACATAGCAAGAGAAGGATGAAAAATTGATAATAGGGGTAAATTACAAAGTTGCTTGAAATCGCATGCTCTATCTGAATCACGAAAGAATAAAATTTGAGTTCAGTGTCCCTTTAACATAGAATAATCCACCTATACATTGATGGTACATTGATATTCATATAGCTTACATCCCGTTAAATGGATATTGATGTATAAATCTTGGTATTGACAAATACCGTAAAGTAAGGAAGAGAGGGTGGTAAAACAGGTTAAATGTTCCCTTCAGTTCAGCATTCCGTTTATCATAGTTCTCCAATATTTTTCTGAGAGTCTGCATATCTGTCCCTTAACAGTCCCCATAGAAGCTTACACAATCTTGTATAATGTGTGGTAAAATAAAAACAGTATTCATGATACAACATTTTTTATAAATAAACTAACATTTCAAATTAACTTGGTAAACATCAACTGTCAAATTCTGAGAGTTTTGAATTATTCGTCTAAGCTGTGTAAGAAGATCTTCCAACTAATTAGTATATCCTGAATTCTATGGAGGTGTTGTGTGGTGATTTAGTGTATCCCTCATGTCTCTATTGCTTAGGGACCCGCTGTTCTCTCTCTGTCTATTGCTTCACAAGAGTCTTTGTTCATTATCCAGTACAACCATATCTTTTGGAAATGTTCAGAAGTACCCTTGTATCCAGGAGGCTGATTCTGACATAGCATATATATTATTAATTTTATTAATAACTTCTGGCCATGACGGGGATCCTACTTTCCAGTACTTGGCGATACAAATTCTGGTCGCCGTACAGAGAATTCTAATAAATGTATTAATTGTAGAGCTAAAGGCTTTCTCAGGTGTATGCAGTAGGGCTTGGGAAGCTGACAGAGAGATGGGCTCATTAAGTAACATGCTCAATATCCTATAATATAAAAGGCCAAGTATGTTTGTCCGATGCTGTAGAGACAGCACAAGGTCAAACACACCTGGCCTTCAACACACTGACCTGGCATCTGGGGCCGACCGTGCGTGAAGGGGCCGGGCGTAATGCGGCTGCAGGGCCAGATGGGGCCGTGCGGACGGGAGAGAGAGCTCAAAAGAGGGGGGATAGAGAGAGAGCAAAAGAGGGGGGTGATAGAGAGAACAAAAGAGGGGGATAGAGAGAGCAAAATAGAGGGAGAGAGACAGCAAAAGAGTGGGGAGAGGGAGAGCAAAAGAAAGTGGAGAGAGAGAGCAAAATTGGGGAGATAGAGAGAGCATAAGAGAGGGAGAGAGACAACAAAAGAGATGGGGGAGAAAGGGGAGAGAGAGAGCAAAAGAGAGGGGAGAAAGAGCAAAAGAGGGGGGAGAGCACAAAAAAAGGGAGAGAGAGGGGGGATAGAGAAAGAGCAAAAGAGGGGGGGAAAGAGAGAGCAAAAGAGGGGGGATAGAGAGAGCAAAAGAGAGGGAGAGGGACAGCAAAAGAGAGGGGGAGAAAGGGGAGAGAGAGAGCAAAAGAGAGGGGAGAGAGAACAAAAGAGAGGGGTAGAGCACAAACGAGGGGAGAGAGAGCGTAAAAGAGAGGGGGGAAGAGAGAAGGTGGAGAGAGAGAGCAAAAGAGAGGGGGGAGAGAGAGCAAAAGAGAGGGGAGACAGAGCGCAAAAGAGAGGGGGGAAGAAAGGGGAGAGAGCAAAAGAGAGGGGAGAGAGATAGCAAAAGAGAGGGGGAGAGAGAGAGCAAAAGAGGGGGGAGAGAGAGTGCAAAAGAGAGGGGGAGAGAGAGAGCAAAAGAGAGGGGCATAGAGAGAGCAAAAGAGGGGGGATAGAGAGAGCAAAGAGAGGGAGAGAGACAGCAAAAGAGAGTGGGAGAGAGCAAAATAAAGGGGGGAGAGAGAAAGCAAAAGAGGGGGGATAGAGAGAGCAAAGGAGAGGGGGATAGAGAGCAAAAGAGAGGGGGAGATAGACAGCAAAAGAGAGGGGGGAGAGAGCAAAAGAAAGGGGGGAGAGAGAGCAAAAGAGGGGGGATAAAGAGAGCAAAAGAGAGGGAGAGAGACAGCAAAAGAAAGGGAGAGACACAGCAAAAGAGAGGGGGAGAGAGAGAGCAAAAGAGAAGGGGAGGGAGAGACAGCAAAAAAGAGGGGGAGAGAGAGCAAAAGAGAGGGAGGAGAACGCAAAACAGAGGGGGAGAGCGCAAAAGAGAGGGAGGAAAAGAGAGGCGGAGAGAGCAAAATAGAGAGAAGGGGTAGAGAGAGAGAAAAAGAGAGTGAGAGACAGCAAAAGAGAGGGGAGAGAGAGCAAAATAGAGGGGGGAGAGAGCAAAATAGAGGGGGCAGAGAGAGCAAAGTGAGGGGGTAGAGAGAGAGAGAGTGAGGGGTGGAATCGCGTGTACACAGGCTTTAGGACTAATGTTTGATAATATGTCCCAGATTGTTTTTACCTTTTGGCTGTAATGCTCGTAGGATATTCCCCTAAAAGACCGAACTCGGCCAGTAGTTTTCTTATCCCGGCGTCGAGCCAGAATGATAGGGAATATCCCAGAGCAGAGAAAGTTTGCAAGATGAGGTAAGCGGCACTCACCACAGGCAGGATAGTCTTCGGCTGCAACAGGCAGGGAATCAGATGCGTAAGGGTAAGAAAGCTACGGCTACTTCTCTTTCTTGTTGTTTGAGGAGTGTTATTCACTTGGCATATGAGACTGCTGGCATATGAGAATCACGGCTCATTCCACGAGGGCTGTTTCATCTTCTTGGGCTGTCAAAAATGGAGCTTCTATAGATCAGCTTTGCAAGGCTGCAACTTAGTCATCTTTGCATACTTTTTCTAAATTTTACAAATTTGATACTTTTGCTTTAGCAGAGGCTTCTTTTGGGAGAAAGGTTCTTCAAGCAGTGGTGCTTTCTGTTTAGGTTAATTGTTATGTCCCTCCCTTATCATCCATGTCCTTTAGCTTGGGTATTGGTTCCCAACAGTAATTAAGATGTTCCGTGGACTCACCGTTTCATTAGATAGAAAACATAATTTATTCTTACCTGATACATTTATTTATTTCTTGACATGATGAGTCCACGGTCCACCCTGTTTTTCAGACAATTTGCTTTTCTATAAACTTCAGGCACCTCTGCACCTTAGATTACTTCCTTTCTCCTTTCCCTTTTGTAGAATGACTGGGGATTGTGGGTAGGGGGAGTGGTATTTAACAGTTTTTGCTGTGGTGCTCTTTGCCTCCTCCTGCTTATCAGGAGTGATATTCCCAACAGTAATTAAGATGACCCGTGGACTTACCGTGTCAAGAAATAAATAAATTTATCAGGTAAGAATAAATTATGTTTATTTAAAAGTAGACACCCTAGGGTATTTGAAATGCTGGTATTTGTCTGGTTCTCAGGGGGCTAAAAGGCCTTATTTTTAGGGGGCGCATTCTAGTTTTCCAACTTGGAATTTTCACATCTGTCATCATGCACTCATATCCTATTTGGGACATTTCTGAAGATGGTCGATGTAATTTACCCCTATCAAACCATATATTTTTTTAACAGTAGACACCCTACGGTATTTGAAATACTGGTATTTTAACACTTTCTATGCACTAATTCAACCACCAGTCTTTGTCAAATTTTTGGGTAGTAATTGTTTTGTGCTATTTTTCATACACATTATACTCTAGGCATGGATTCTCAGTTCCTGTTATGTGTTACTGCCAAAAAAAACTCAATATGTGTTCAACAACATCTCCTGAGTACAGTGATACCACCCATGAATAGGTTTTTCTGGTTCTCAGGGGGCTAAAAGGCCTTGGGCGCTATCACATATACGGCACAGGTTTCGGCGCAAGCGTGGAAACCTGAGCCGCCCGTAATTTCACCTCGCACATCGGGGTATTACATAAACCCCGCCGGCAGTTCATAAAGTGCCCTAAGTCGGATAAACTAGCAATTTCCAGAAATGAGCGTAAGTACAAATATCTGGAGTCGCCAGTGACTTTAGAAACTGCCGGCGCCTAAGAAAAGTAAAGAAAATAACAAATCTCCTGTAAATGTCTAACATGCCTCCCAAAAATAAGCCTGACACGTAAAACCTCTATATCCGCAATAGCCCCCTCTCATTACTAATATTAAATGTATTAACCCCTAGACCGACAAACCCCCACAACGCAATATGCCTATTTAAACTATTAACCCCTATATCTGCCATCAAAACCACACTGCAAGTAATAACTAAATTATTAACCCCTAAACTGCCATAGCCCACAACGCAATAAACCTATTCAAGTATTAACCCCTAAACCGCAATAGCCCACATAGCCTATTAAATGTATTAACCCCTAATCTGCCGCTGCCAACGTCGCCGCCACTATAATAAAGTTATTAACCCCTAAACCTAAGTCTAACCCTAACACCCCCTCTTAACTAGGTAGAATAGTTATTAAATAGTTATTAACTATTTAATAGCTACCTAGTTAAAATAAATACAAATTTACCTGTAAAATAAATCCTAACCTAAGTTACAATTACACCTAACACTACAATATCATTAAATAAATTAAATTAATTAACTACAATTACCTAAAATTAAATACAATAAAATAAACTAAAGTACAAAAAAACACACTAAATTACAGAAAATAAAAAAATTACAAGAAGTTTAAACTAATTACACCTAATCTAAGCCCTCTAATAAAATAAAAAAGCCCCCCAAAATAATAAAATTCCCTAACCCAATACTAAATTACAAATAGCCCTTAAAAGGGCTTTTTGCAGGGCATTGCCCCAGAGTAATCAGCTCTTTTACATATAAAAAAGAAATACAACCCCCCCAACATTAAAACCCACCACCCACACACCCAACCCTACTCTAAAACCCACCCAATCCCCCCTTAATAAAACCTAACACTAACCCCTTGAAGATCACCCTACCTTGAGACGTCTTCACTCAGCCGGGCCGAAGTCCTCCAAGAAGCCGGGCACAAGTGGTCCTCCATACGGCAGAAGTCTACATCCGATCGGGGCGGAAGAGGTCCTCCAGATGGCAGAAGTCTTCATCCAGACGGCATCTTCTATCTTCATCCATCCGAAACGGAGCGGGTCCATCTTGAAGACATCCGACGCAGAGTATCCTCTTCTTCCGACGGCCAACGACTGAATGAAGGTTCCTTTAAGTGACGTCATCCAAGATGGTGTCCCTTGAATTCCGATTGGCTGATAGAATCCTATCAGCCAATTGGAATTAAGGTAGGAAAAATCCTATTGGCTGATGCAATCAGCCAATAGAATTGAGCTTGCATTCTATTGGCTGATTGGAACAGCCAATAGAATGTGAGGTCAATCCTATTGGCTGATTGGATCAGCCAATCGGATTGAACTTCAATCCGATTGGCTGATTGCATCAGCCAATAGGATTTTTCCTACCTTAATTCCGATTGGCTGATAGGATTCTATCAGCCAAACGGAATTCAAGGGACGCCATATTGGATGACGTCACTTAAAGGAACCTTTATTCAGTCATTGGCCGTCGGAAGAAGAGGATGCTCCACGTCGGATGTCTTCAAGATGGACCCGCTCCGCTCAGAAAGGATGAAGATAAAAGATGCCGCCTGGATGAAGACTTCTACCGTCTGGGGGACCTCTTCTGCCCTGATCGGATGAAGACTTCTGCCGTATGGAGGACCACTTGTGCCCGGCTTCTTGGAGGACTTCGGCCCGGCTGAGTGAAGACGTTTCAAGGTAGGGTGATCTTCAAGGTGTTAGTGTTAGGTTTTATTAAGGAGAGATTGGGTGGGTTTTAGAGTAGGGTTGGGTGTGTGGGTGGTGGGTTTTAATGTTGGGGGGGTTGTATTTCTTTTTTTACAGGTAAAAGAGCTGATTACTCTGGGGCAATGCCCTGCAAAAAGCCCTTTTAAGGGCTATTTGTAATTTAGTATAGGGTAGGGAATTTTATTTTAGTAGGGGGCTTAGATTAGGTGTAATTAGTTTAAACTTCTTGTAATTTTTTTATTTTCTGTAATTTAGTGTGTTTTTTTTTAAACTTTAGTTTATTTGATTTAATTGTATTTAATTTTAGGTAATTGCAGTTAATTAATTTAATTTATTTAATGGTAGTGTAGTGTTAGGTGTAATTGTAACTTTGGTTAGGATTTATTTTACAGGTAAATTTGTATTTATTTTAACTAGGTAGCTATTAAATAATTAATAACTAACTATTCTACCTAGTTAAAATAAATACTAAGTTGCCTGTAAAATAAAAATAAATCCTAAAATAGCTACAATGTAATTATTAATTATATTGTAGCTATCTTAGGGGTTATTTTATAGGTAAGTATTTAGTTTTAAATAGGAATAATTGAGTTAATAATAGTAAAGTTATTTAGATTTATTTAAATAATATTTAAGTTAGGGGGTAGTGATGTCCCGAACTGTTCACCCACGAACAGTTCACGGCGAACATAGTATGTTCGCATTCGCGGCTGTGGGCGAACACATGCGATGTTCGATCCGCCCCCTATGTGTCATCATTGAGGAAACTTTGACCCTGTATGTCACAGCCTTCTGACACATTAGAGCCAATCAACATCAGACACTCCCTCACAGACCCTCCCAGCTACTTGGAGGCTGCCATTTTAGACTCATAACGACCTTGCTTTCTTAGTGAGAGGACGGGTTGTTTTTGTGCTGCTGACATTATAGGGAAAAAGATAGCTCGGCTAGTGTATTTAGTGTCCACTACAGTCCAGAAGGACTCATCTCATCTCATCTCTGCTGCAAGGACAGCACCCCAAAAAGCCCTTTTTAGGGCTATAATTCGATCCGTTTTTTTTTTTCTTCGTATTTTTATTAGCATTTGCTTGGCTTTCAGCCTGTGTGTGAGGCTCACAGCATATGCTGTGATTACTGCCACCACTGATATCTGCCTAACAACATTAGTTTAAATTTAACCAACAAAAAAATTTAATTATTTTGCTAGTGTAATTTTTTTTCATTTTCTATCAGGCCTGTGTCACACAGCATATACTCTGGTTCATTGCTCTGTGCCAGCCACCAGTGTTAATATCCGTTTATAACATTATTTTAAATTAAAAAAAAAAAAATTAAATAATTTTGCTAGTGTAATCTAATTACATTTTCTATCAGGCCTGTGTCTGTCAAGCTCACACAGCATTAATATACTTCATTTTTTTTAAGTCTTTTGGTTAATTGCTCTGTGCCAGGCAGCCACCACTCATATCTTCTTCACCTTAATTTAAATTTTAAAAAAAAAGTTTACATTTTTTTGATAGTGTAATCTAATATCATTTTCTATCAGGCCTGTGTGTTTTGCTGACATACAGAGCCTACTGTGTTTACTTGCTGCCCTCCCAAGTCTATGAGCCACGATTCATATGTGTTTAACCTTTTTTTAATTTCCCCCCAAAAAAAAAAATTTTAATCATTTTTCTAGTGTAATCTAATAGTATTTTCTATCAGGCGTGTGTGTATCTGACTTACAGAGCCTACTGTTTTTAATAGCTGCCCTTCCAAGGCTATCAGCCACGACTTATGTCTATGTGCTTAACCTTTTTCTTTAAATTCCCCAAAAAAATCTTTAAATCATTATGCTAGTGTAATCTAATTTTATTTTCTATCAGGCCTGTGTCTAACTGTCTATCTGACTTACACAGCATACTGTTGTTAATTGCTGCCCTACGTAGCAGCCAGCCAGTGCGACCACTCATATGTGCATTGCACTTCTTAACATTATTTTAATTTTAAAATATAAAATTTTAAATTATTCTGCTAGTGTAATCTAACTTAATTTTCTATCAGGCCTGTGTTTTTGTCACTTTGTCACTTACACAGCATACTGTGTTAAATTGCTGCCCTACCTACCAGCCACGACTCATATCTGCCAGTCTGTGTGCAAGGCCCAACTAGCCAATTAGTGCCACCAATCATAGTTGTTGTAACAGTACTGAAAATCTTGTGAATCATCACTTTTTTGACTGTCAATCTGCAGTCTGGTAGTGCCATTGAATTGCAGTTCCCTCCTGCCTGCCAGACTGTGTGCCAGGCCCAACTAGCCAATTAGTTCCACCAATCCTAGTTGTTGTAACAGTATTGTTCGCTTGTGATTCATCAGTTTGCTCGTGCCATTGAATTGCACTTTCCTCCTGCCTGCCAGCGTGTTTTCCAGGCCCAACTAGCCAATTAGTGGCACCAATCATAATTCTTGTAACAGTTTATAAAAAATTTAAAATCATAATTTTTTTGACTGCAAATATTCAGTCTCCTAGTGCCATTGAATTGCAGTTTCCTCCTGCCTGCCAGCCTGTGTGCCAGGCCCAAACTAGCCAATTAGTGCCACCAATCCTAGTTGTTGTAACAGTATTGTTAATCTTTAAAATTACAAATTGTTTGCTTGTGATTCATCAGTTTGCTCGTGCCATTGAATTGCACTTTCCTCCTGCCTGCCAGCATGTTTTCCAGGCCCAACTAGCCAATTAGTGGCACCAATCATAATTATTGTAACAGAATATAAAAAATTTAAAATCATAATTTTTTTGACTGCAAATATTCAGTCTCCTAGTGCCATTGAATTGCAGTTTCCTCCAGCCTGCCAGCCTGTGTGCCAGGCCCAAACTAGCCAATTAGTGCCACCAATCCTAGTTGTTGTAACAGTATTGTTAATCTTTAAAATTACAAATTGTTCGCTTGTGATTCATCAGTTTGCTCGTGCAATTGAATTGCACTTTCCTCCTCCCTGCCAGCGTGTTTTCCAGGCCCAACTAGCCAATTAGTGGCACCAATCATAATTCTTGTAACAGTATATAAAAAATTTAAAATCATAATTATTTTGACTGCAAATATTCAGTCTCCTAGTGCCATTGAATTGCAGTTTCCTCCTGCCTGCCAGCCTGTGTGCCAGGCCCAAACTAGCCAATTAGTGCCACCAATCCTAGTTTTTGTAACAGTATTGTTAATCTTAAAATTCCAAATTGTTCGCTTGTGATTCATCAGTTTTCTCGTGCCATTGAATTGCACTTTCCTACTGCCTGTCAGCGTGTATTCCAGACCCAACTAGCCAATTAGTGCCACCAATTTATATTTCTTCTAACAGTATATAAAAAAATTTAAATCATAATTTTTTTGACTGCAAATCTTCAGTCTCCTAGTGCCATTGAATTGCAGTTTCCACCTGCCTGGCAGCCTGTGTGCCAGTCCCAACTAGCCAATTAGTGCCACCAATTATAGTTGTAAACAGTATTGAAAAAATTGTAAATCATCACTTTTTTGACTGTGATTCTGTAGTCTAGTAGTGCCATTGAATTGCAGTTCCCTCCTGCCTGCCAGCCTGTGTGCCAGGCCGACTTGCCAACTAGTTACACCAATCATATTTGTTGTCACAGTATTGTTATTATTTAAAATAAAAAATTATTTGATTGTTATTCTGAATCCTCAGTTTTCTCGTGCCATTTAATCGCACTTTCCTCCTGCCTGGCAGCCTGTGTGCCAGGCCCAACTAGCCAAGTAGTGCTAGCAATCATATTTCTTTTAAAAGTCTTGAAAAAATTGTAAATCATCACTGTTTTGACTGTGAATCTGCAGTCTCCTAGTGCCCTTGAATTGCATTTTCCTCCTGACTGCCAGCCTGTGTGCCAGGTCGATTTGCCAACTAGTTACACTAATCATATTTGTTGTCACAGTATTGTTAATAATTTAAATTAAAACATTTTTTATTGTTATTCTGAATCCTCAGTTTGCTCGTGCCATTGAATTGCACTTTCCTCCTGCCTGCCAGCCAGTGTGCCAGGCCGACTTGCCAACTATTTTCACCAATAATAATTGTTGTCACAGTATTGTTAATTATTAAAATTAAAAAAAATTTGAAGGTTATTCTGAATCCTCAGTTTTCTCGTGCCATTGAATTGCATTTCCCTCCTGCCTCCCAGCCTGTGTGCCAGGCCCAACTAGCCAATTAGTGCCAGCAATCATATTTCTTTTAACAGTCTTGCAAAAATTGTCAATCATCACTGTTTTGATTGTCAATCTGCAGTCTACTAGTGTCCTTGAATTGCATTTTTCTCCTGCCTGCCAGCTTGTGTTCCAGGCCGACTTGCCAACTAGTTACACCAATCTTATCTGTTGTCACAGTATTGTTAATAATTAAAATTAAAACATTTTTTATTGTTATTCTGAATCCTTAGTTTGCTCGTGCCATTGAATTGCACTTTCCTTCTGCCTGCCAGCCTGTGTGCCAGGCCGACTTGCCAACTATTTACACCAATCATATTTGTTGTCACAATATTGTTAATAATTAAAATTTTAAAATTTCTGCTTGTTATTCTGAATCCTCAGTTTGCTCGTGCCATTGAATTGCACTTTCCTCCTGCCTGGCAGCCTGTTTGCCAGGCCGACTTTCCAAATATTTACACCAATCATATTTGTTGTCACAGTATTCTTAATGTTTAAAATTTAAAACATTTTTAATTGTTGTTCTGAATCCTCAGTTTGCTCGTGCCATTGAATTGCACTTTCCTCCTGCCTGCCAGCCTGTGTGCAAGGCCCACCTAGCCAATTATTCCCAGCAATCATATTCATTTTAACAGTATTGCAAAAATTGTCAATCATCACTGTTTTGACTGTCAATATTCAGTCTACTAGTGTCCTTGAAATGCATTTTCCTCCTGCCTGCCAGCCTGTGTGCCAGGCTGACTTGCCAACTATTTACACCAATCATATTTGTTGTCACAGTATTGTTAATAATAAAAATTAAAAAAAATTTGATTGTTGTTCTGAATCCACAGTTTGCTCGTGCCATTGAATTGCACTTTCCTCCTGCCTGCCAGCCTGTGTACCAGGCCCAACTAGCCAATTAGTGCCAGCAATCATATTTATTTTAACAGTATTGCAAAAATTGTCAATCATCACTGTTTTGACTGTCAATCTTCATTCTACTAGTGTCCTTGAATTGCATTTTCCTCCTGCCTGCCAGGCTGTCAGCCTGTGTGCTAGGAAAACTTGCCAACTAGTTACACCAATCTTATTAGTTGTCACAATATTGTTAATAATTATAATTAAAAAATTTTGGATTGTTATTCGGAATCCTCAGTTTGCTCGTGCCATTGAATTGCACTTTCCTCCTGCCTGCCAGCCTGTGTGCCAGGCCGACTTGCCAACTATTTACACCAATCATATTTGTTGTCACAGTATTGTTAATAATTAAAATTAAAAAAAAATTTGATGGTTATTCTGAATCCTCAGTTTGCTCGTGCCATTGAATTGCACTTTCCTTCTGCCTGCCAGCCTGTGTGCCATTCCGACTTGCCAACTATTTGCACCAATCATATTTGTTGTCGCAGTATTGTTAATAATTAAAAATTTTAAATTTTTGCTTGTTATTCTAAATCCTCAGTTTGCTCGTGCCATTGAATTGCACTTTCCTCCTGCCTGCCAGCCTGTGTGCCAGGCCCAACTAGCCAATTAGTGCCAGCAATCATATTTATTTTAACAGTATTGCAAAAATTATCAATCATCACTGTTTTGACTGTCAATCTGCAGTCTACTAGTGTCCTCAAATTGCATTTTCCTCCTGCCTGCCAGCCTGTGTGCCAGGCCGACTTGCCAACTATTTACACCAATCATATTTGTTGTCACAGTATTGTTAATAATTAAAATTAAAAAAATTTTGATGGTTATTCTGAATCCTCAGTTTGCTCGTGCCATTGAATTGCACTTTCCTCCTGCCTGCCAGCCTGTGTGCCAGGCCGTCTTGCCAACTATTTACACCAATCATAATTGTTGTCACAGTATTGTTAATAATTAAAATTAAAAAAATTTTGATTGTTGTTCTGAATCCTCAGTTTGCTCATGCCATTGAATTGCACTTTCCTCCTGCCTGCCAGCCTGTGTGCCAGGCCCAACTAGCCAATTAGTTCCAGCAATCATATATATTTTAACAGTATTGCAAAAATTGTCAATCATCACTGTTTTGACTGTCAATCTGCAGTCTACTAGTGTCCTTGAATTGCATTTTCCTCCTGCCTGCCAGCCTGTGTGCCAGGCCGACTTGCCAACTATTTACACCAATCATATTTGTTGTCACAGTATTGTTAATAATAAAAATTTAAAAAAAATTGATTGTTGTTCTGAATCCTCAGTTTGCTCGTGCCATTGAATTGCACTTTCCTCCTGCCTGCCAGCCTGTGTGCCAGGCGCAACTAGCCAATTAGTGCCAGCAATCATATTTATTTTAACAGTATTGCAAAAATTGTCAATCATCACTGTTTTAACTGTCAGTCTGCATTCTACTAGTGTCCTTGAATTGCATTTTCCTCCTGCCTGCCAGGCTGCCAGCCTGTGTGCCAGGCCGACTTGCCAACTATTTACACCAATCATAATTGTTGTCACAGTATTGTTACTAATTAAAATTAAAAAAATGTTGATTGTTGTTCTGAATCCTCAGTTTGCTTGTGCCATTGAATTGCACTTTCCTCCTGCCTGCCAGCCTGTGTGCCAGGCCGTCTTGCCAACTATTTACACCAATCATAATTGTTGTCACAGTATTGTTAATAATTAAAATTAAAAAAATTTTGATTGTTGTTCTGAATCCTCAGTTTGCTCATGCCATTGAATTGCACTTTCCTCCTGCCTGCCAGCCTGTGTGCCAGGCCCAACTAGCCAATTAGTTCCAGCAATCATATATATTTTAACAGTATTGCAAAAATTGTCAATCATCACTGTTTTGACTGTCAATCTGCAGTCTACTAGTGTCCTTGAATTGCATTTTCCTCCTGCCTGCCAGCCTGTGTGCCAGGCCGACTTGCCAACTATTTACACCAATCATATTTGTTGTCACAGTATTGTTAATAATAAAAATTTAAAAAAAATTGATTGTTGTTCTGAATCCTCAGTTTGCTCGTGCCATTGAATTGCACTTTCCTCCTGCCTGCCAGCCTGTGTGCCAGGCGCAACTAGCCAATTAGTGCCAGCAATCATATTTATTTTAACAGTATTGCAAAAATTGTCAATCATCACTGTTTTAACTGTCAGTCTGCATTCTACTAGTGTCCTTGAATTGCATTTTCCTCCTGCCTGCCAGGCTGCCAGCCTGTGTGCCAGGCCGACTTGCCAACTAGTTACACAAATGATATTAGTTGTCACAGTATTGTTAATAATTATAATTAAAAAAATTTGGATTGTTATTCTGAATCCTCAGTTTGCTCGTGCCATTGAATTGCACTTTCCTCCTGCCTGCCAGCCTGTGTGCCAGGCCGACTTGCCAACTATTTACACCAATCATATTTGTTGTCACAGTATTGTTAATAATTAAAATTAAAAAAAATTTGATGGTTATTCTGAATCCTCAGTTTGCTCGTGCCATTGAATTGCACTTTCCTTCTGCTTGCCAGCCTGTGTGCCAGGCCGTCTTGCCAACTATTTACACCAATCATAATTGTTGTCACAGTATTGTTACTAATTAAAATTAAAAAAAATTTGATTGTTGTTCTGAATCCTCAGTTTGCTCGTGCCATTGAATTGCACTTTCCTCCTGCCTGCCAGCCTGTGTGCCAGGCCCAACTAGCCAATTAGTGCCAGCAATCATATTTATTTTAACAGTATTGCAAAAATTGTCAATCATCACTGTTTTGACTGTCAATCTGCATTCTACTAGTGTCCTTGAATTGCATTTTCCTCCTGCCTGCCAGGCTGCCAGCCTGTGTGCCAGGCCGACTTGCCAACTAGTTACACCAATCTTATTAGTTGTCACAGTATTGTTAATAATTATAATTAAAAAAATTTGGATTGTTATTCTGAATCCTCAGTTTGCTCGTGCCATTGAATTGCACTTTCCTCCTGCCTGCCAGCCTGTGTGCCAGGCCGACTTGCCAACTATTTACACCAATCATATTTGTTGTCACAGTATTGTTAATAATTAAAATTAAAAAAAAATTGATGGTTATTCTGAATCCTCAGTTTGCTCGTGCCATTGAATTGCACTTTCCTCCTGCTTGCCAGCCTGTGTGCCAGGCCGTCTTGCCAACTATTTACACCAATCATAATTGTTGTCACAGTATTGTTGCTAATTAAAATTAAAAAATGTTTGATTGTTGTTCTGAATCCTCAGTTTGCTCGTGCCATTGAATTGCACTTTCCTCCTGCCTGCCAGCCTGTGTGCCAGGCTCAACTAGCCAATTAGTGCCAGCAATCATATTTCTTTTAACAGTATTGAAAAAATTGTCAATCATCACTGTTTTGACTGTCAATCTGCAGTCTACTAGTGCCCTTGAATTGCATTTTCCTCCTGCCTGCCTGCCTGTGTGCCAGACCCAACTAGCCAATTAGTGCCACCAATCATATTTCTTGTAACAGTATTGAAATTTTTGTTAATCATAACTGTTTTGACTGTGAATCTTCAGTCTCCTAGTGCCATTGAATTGCAGTTTCCTTTCTCCCAGCGTGTGTGCCAGACAGGCCCATTTGCCAACTATTGCCAACAATCATATTTGTTGTCACAGTACTTCTAATATTTAAAAAAAAAAACATAATTTATGTAAGAACTTACCTGATAAATTCATTTCTTTCATATTAGCAAGAGTCCATGAGCTAGTGACGTATGGGATATACATTCCTACCAGGAGGGGCAAAGTTTCCCAAACCTCAAAATGCCTATAAATACACCCCTCACCACACCCACAAATCAGTTTAACGAATAGCCAAGAAGTGGGGTGATAAGAAAAAAGTGCGAAAGCATAAAAAACAAGGAATTGGAATAATTGTGCTTTATACAAAAAAAATCATAACCACCACAAAAAAGGGTGGGCCTCATGGACTCTTGCTAATATGAAAGAAATTAATTTATCAGGTAAGTTCTTACATAAATTATGTTTTCTTTTATGTAATTAGCAAGAGTCCATGAGCTAGTGATGTATGGGATAATGACTACCCAAGATGTGGATCTTCCACGCAAGAGTCACTAGAGAGGGAGGGATAAAATAAAGACAGCCAATTCCGCTGAAAAATAATCCACACCCAAAATAAAGTTTAAATCTTATAATGAAGAAAACTGAAATTATAAGCAGAAGAATCAAACTGAAACAGCTGCCTGAAGTATTTTTCTACCAAAAACTGCTTCAGAAGAAGAATACACATCAAAATGGTAGAATTTAGTAAAAGTATGCAAAGAAGACCAAGTTGCTGCTTTGCAAATCTGATCAATCGAAGCTTCAATCCTAAACGCCCAGGAAGTAGAAACTGACCTAGTAGAATGAGCTGTAATCCTTTGAGGCGGAGATTTACCCGACTCGACATAAGCATGATGAATTAAAGATTTCAACCAAGATGCCAAAGAAATGGCAGAGGCCTTCTGACCTTTCCTAGAACCGGAAAAGATAACAAATAGACTAGAAGTCTTTCGGAAATTCTTAGTAGCTTCAACATAATATTTCAAAGCTCTAACTACATCCAAAGAATGCAATGATCTCTCCTTAGAATTCTTAGGATTAGGACATAATGAAGGAACCACAATTTCTCTACTAATGTTGTTAGAATTCACAACCTTAGGTAAAAATTTAAAAGAAGTTCGCAACACCGCCTTATCCTGATGGAAAATCAGAAAAGGAGATTCACAAGAAAGAGCAGATAATTCAGAAACTCTTCTAGCAGAAGAGATGGCCAAAAGAAAACAAAACTTTCCAAGAAAGTAATTTAATGTCCAGTGAATGCATAGGTTCAAACGGAAGAGCTTGAAGAGCCCCCAGAACCAAATTCAAACTCCAAGGAGGAGAAATTGACTTAATAACAGGTTTTATACGAACCAAAGCTTGTACAAAACAATGAATATCAGGAAGAATAGCAATCCTTCTGTGAAAAAGAACAGAAAGAGCAGAGATTTGTCCTTTCAAGGAACTTGCAGACAAACCTTTATCCAAACCATCCTGAAGAAACTGAAAAATTCTCGGAATTCTAAAAGAATGCCAGGAAAAATGATGAGAAAGACATCAAGAAATGTAAGTATTCCAGACTCGATAATATATCTTCCTAGATACAGATCTACGAGCCTGTAACATAGTATTAATCACAGAGTCAGAGAAACCTCTTTGACTAAGAATCAAGCGTTCAATCTACATACCTTTAAATTTAAGGATTTGAGATCCTGATGGTAAAAAAGGACCTTGTGACAGAAGGTCTGGTCTTAACGGAAGAGTCCACGGTTGGCAAGAAGCCATGCGGACAAGATCCGTATACCAAAACCTGTGAGACCATGCTGGAGCCACCAGCAGAAAAAACGAACATTCCTTCAGAATCTTGGAGATTACTCTTGGAAGAAGAACTAGAGGCGGAAAGATATAGGCAGGATGATACTTCCAAGGAAGTGACAATGCATCCACTGCTTCCGCCTGAGGATCCCTGGATCTGGACAGATACCTGGGAAGTTTCTTGTTTAGATGAGAAGCCATCAGATCTATTTCTGGAAGTCCCCACATTTGAACAATCTGAAGAAACACCTCTGGGTGAAGAGACCACTCGCCCGGATGTAACGTTTGGCGACTGAGATAATCCGCTTTCCAATTGTCAATACCTGGGATATGAACCGCAGAGATTAGACAGGAGCTGGATTCCGCCCATAACAGTATTCGAGATACTTCTTTCATAGCCAGAGGACTGTGAGTCCCTCCTTGATGATTGATATATGCCACAGTTGTGACATTGTCTGTCTGAAAACAAATGAACGATTCTCTCTTTAGAAGAGGCCATGACTGAAGAGCTTCTGAAAATTGCACGGAGTTCGAAAATATTGATTGGTAATCTCACCTCCTGAGATTTCTCAAACCCCTTGTGCTGTCAGAAACCCCCATACAGCTCCCCAACCTGTCAGACTTGCATCTGTTGAGATCACAGTCCAGGTTGGAAGAAAAAAAGAAGCCCCCTGAACTAAACGATGGTGGTCTATACCACATCAGAGGGTGTCGAACAATCAGTTTTAAAGATATTAAATGAGATATCTTTGTATAATCCCGGCACCACTGGTTCAGCATACAGAGCTGAAGAGGTCGCATGTGAAAATGAGCAAAGGGGAACACGTCCAATGCAGCAGTCATAAGAACCTAGAATTTCCATGCATATGGCTACCGAAGGGAATGATTGAGACTGAAGGTTTCGATAAGCTGAAACCAATTTCAGACATCTCCTGTCCAACAGAGACAGAGTCATGGACACTGAATCTATCCGGAAATCTAAAAAAGGTTACTCTTGTCTGAGGAATCAACAAACTTTTTGGTTAATTGATCCTCCAACCATGTTCTTGAAGAAACAACACTCATAAAAAGCTGGAAAGGATCTTTACATTGAAAATGAGCAAAGGGAATTGAATCCAATGCTGCTAAAACTTCTATGCATATATAGCAACTGAAGGAAATAATAGAGACTAAAGGTACCGACAGACGGAACCCAATACAAATTGTCCCTTGTCTGATAGAGACAAAGATAGTGACATAAACCATCTGGAAACCTAAAAAAAAAAGTGACCCTTGTGTGAGGAAAAAAGATCCTCTAACTATGTCCTGAAGAGCAAGTGAAACATATGAGAATCCGCATCCTCAGGAAATAATCTGAATGAAAACAGAAAAATGAAGAATACGCATTTATTGTATCTAAAGAAAACAAATAATGCTATCAATGACCACAAAAAGGAAAAATAGTTTGAATAAAACTCCAAAACCCAGTTCCTAGAAAAGGAACTGGAATACAAACCCCAGAAGATTCCAGGTCTGAGCAGCGCTTGAACCCCATGGGTACCCAGCCATGCCTCAACAGTATCCAAAATATATAGGACAGAAACACACTGAAAGAAAGTGTTAGCCTTACTGTCCCTCCTTGATGATTGATAAATGCCACAGTTGTGACATTGTCTGTCTGAAAACAAATGAACGATTCTCTCTTTAGAAGAGGCCATGACTGAAGAGCTTCTGAAAATTGCACGGAGTTCGAAAACATTGATTGGTAATCTCACCATTGAATTGCACATTCCTCCTGCCTGCCAGCCTGTGTGCCAGGCCCAACTAGCCAATTAGTGCCAGCAATCATATTTATTTTAACAGTATTGCAAAAATTGTCAATCATCACTGTTTTGACTGTCAATCTGCATTCTACTAGTGTCCTTGAATTGCATTTTCCTCCTGCCTGCCAGGCTGCCAGCCTGTGTGCCAGGCCGACTTGCCAACTAGTTACACAAATCTTATTAGTTGTCACAGTATTGTTAATAATTATAATTAAAAAAATTTGGATTGTTATTCTGAATCCTCAGTTTGCTTGTGCCATTGAATTGCACTTTCCTCCTGCCTGCCAGCCTGTGTGCCAGGCCGACTTGCCAACTATTTACACCAATCATATTTGTTGTCACAGTATTGTTAATAATTAAAATTAAAAAAAATTTGATGGTTATTCTGAATCCTCAGTTTGCTCGTGCCATTGAATTGCACTTTCCTTCTGCTTGCCAGCCTGTGTGCCAGGCCGTCTTGCCAACTATTTACACCAATCATAATTGTTGTCACAGTATTGTTACTAATTAAAATAAAAAAAAAATTGATTGTTGTTCTGAATCCTCAGTTTGCTCGTGCCATTGAATTGCACTTTCCTCCTGCCTGCCAGCCTGTGTGCCAGGCCCAACTAGCCAATTAGTGCCAGCAATCATATTTCTTTTAACAGTATTGCAAAAATTGTCAATCATCACTGTTTTGACTGTCAATCTGCATTCTACTAGTGTCCTTGAATTGCATTTTCCTCCTGCCTGCCAGGCTGCCAGCCTGTGTGCCAGGCCGACTTGCCAACTAGTTACACCAATCTTATAAGTTGTCACAGTATTGTTAATAATTATAATTAAAAAAAATTGGATTGTTATTCTGAATCCTCAGTTTGCTCGTGCCATTGAATTGCACTTTCCTCCTGCCTGCCAGCCTGTGTGCCAGGCCGACTTGCCAACTATTTACACCAATCATATTTGTTGTCACAGTATTGTTAATAATTAAAATTAAAAAAAATTTGATGGTTATTCTGAATCCTCAGTTTGCTCGTGCCATTGAATTGCACTTTCCTCCTGCTTGCCAGCCTGTGTGCCAGGCCGTCTTGCCAACTATTTACACCAATCATAATTGTTGTCACAGTATTGTTACTAATTAAAATTAAAAAAATGTTGATTGTTGTTCTGAATCCTCAGTTTGCTTGTGCCATTGAATTGCACTTTCCTCCTGCCTGCCAGCCTGTGTGCCAGGCCCAACTAGCCAATTAGTGCCAGCAATCATATTTCTTTTAACAGTATTGAAAAAATTGTCAATCATCACTGTTTTGACTGTCAATCTGCAGTCTACTAGTGCCCTTGAATTGCATTTTCCTCCTGCCTACCTGCCTGTGTGCCAGACCCAACTAGCCAATTAGTGCCACCAATCATATTTCTTGTAACAGTATTGAAATTTTTGTTAATCATAACTGTTTTGACTGTGAATCTTCAGTCTCCTAGTGCCATTGAATTGCAGTTTCCTTTCTCCCAGCGTGTGTGCCAGACAGGCCCATTTGCCAACTATTGCCAACAATCACATTTGTTGTCACAGTACTTCTAATATTTAAAAAAAAACATAATTTATGTAAGAACTTACCTGATAAATTCATTTCTTTCATATTAGCAAGAGTCCATGAGCTAGTGACGTATGGGATATACATTCCAACCAGGAGGGGCAAAGTTTCCCAAACCTCAAAATGCCTATAAATACACCCCTCACCACACCCACAAATCAGTTTAACGAATAGCCAAGAAGTGGGGTGATAAGAAAAAAGTGCGAAAGCATAAAAAACAAGAAATTGGAATAATTGTGCTTTATACAAAAAAAAATCATAACCACCACAAAAAAGGGTGGGCCTCATGGACTCTTGCTAATATGAAAGAAATTAATTTATCAGGTAAGTTCTTACAAAAATTATGTTTTCTTTCATGTAATTAGCAAGAGTCCATGAGCTAGTGACGTATGGGATAATGACTACCCAAGATGTGGATCTTCCACGCAAGAGTCACTAGAGAGGGAGGGATAAAATAAAGACAGCCAATTCCGCTGAAAAATAATCCACACCCAAAATAAAGTTTAAATCTTATAATGAAGAAAACTGAAATTATAAGCAGAAGAATCAAACTGAAACAGCTGCCTGAAGTATTTTTCTACCAAAAACTGCTTCAGAAGAAGAATGCACATCAAAATGGTAGAATTTAGTAAAAGTATGCAAAGAAGACCAAGTTGCTGCTTTGCAAATCTGATCAATCGAAGCTTAATTCCTAAACGCCCAGGAAGTAGAAACTGACCTAGTAGAATGAGCTGTAATCCTTTGAGGCGGAGATTTACCCGACTCGACATAAGCATGATGAATTAAAGATTTCAACCAAGATGCCAAAGAAATGGCAGAGGCCTTCTGACCTTTCCTAGAACCGGAAAAGATAACAAATAGACTAGAAGTCTTTCGGAAATTCTTAGTAGCTTCAACATAATATTTCAAAGCTCTAACTACATCCAAAGAATGCAATGATCTCTCCTTAGAATTCTTAGGATTAGGACATAATGAAGGAACCACAATTTCTCTACTAATGTTGTTAGAATTCACAACCTTAGGTAAAAATTTAAAAGAAGTTCGCAACACCGCCTTATCCTGATGGAAAATCAGAAATGGAGATTCACAAGAAAGAGCAGATAATTCAGAAACTCTTCTAGCAGAAGAGATGGCCAAAAGAAAACAAAACTTTCCAAGAAAGTAATTTAATGTCCAGTGAATGCATAGGTTCAAACGGAAGAGCTTGAAGAGCCCCCAGAACCAAATTCAAACTCCAAGGAGGAGAAATTGACTTAATAACAGGTTTTATACGAACCAAAGCTTGTACAAAACAATGAATATCAGGAAGAATAGCAATCCTTCTGTGAAAAAGAACAGAAAGAGCAGAGATTTGTCCTTTCAAGGAACTTGCAGACAAACCTTTATCCAAACCATCCTGAAGAAACTGAAAAATTCTCGGAATTCTAAAAGAATGCCAGGAAAAATGATGAGAAAGACACCAAGAAATGTAAGTCTTCCAGACTCGATAATATATCTTCCTAGGTACAGATCTACGAGCCTGTAACATAGTATTAATCACAGAGTCAGAGAAACCTCTTTGACTAAGAATCAAGCGTTCAATCTCCATACCTTTAAATTTAAGGATTTGAGATCCTGATGGTAAAAAAGGACCTTGTGACAGAAGGTCTGGTCTTAACGGAAGAGTCCACGGTTGGCAAGAAGCCATGCGGACAAGATCTGTATACCAAAACCTGTGAGACCATGCTGGAGCCACCAGCAGAAAAAACGAGCATTCCTTCAGAATCTTGGAGATTACTCTTGGAAGAAGAACTAGAGGCGGAAAGATATAGGCAGGATGATACTTCCAAGGAAGTGACAATGCATCCACTGCTTCCGCCTGAGGATCCCTGGATCTGGACAGATACCTGGGAAGTTTCTTGTTTAGATGAGAAGCCATCAGATCTATTTCTGGAAGTCCCCACATTTGAACAATCTGAAGAAACACCACTGGGTCAAGAGACCACTCGCCCGGATGTAACGTTTGGCGACTGAGATAATCCGCTTTCCAATTGTCAATACCTGGGATATGAACCGCAGAGATTAGACAGGAGCTGGATTCCGCCCATAACAGTATTCAAGATACTTCTTTCATAGCCAGAGGACTGTGAGTCCCTCCTTGATGATTGATATATGCCACAGTTGTGACATTGTCTGTCTGAAAACAAATGAACAATTCTCTCTTTAGAAGAGGCCATGACTGAAGAGCTTCTGAAAATTGCACGGAGTTCGAAAATATTGATTGGTAATCTCACCTCCTGAGATTTCTCAAACCCCTTGTGCTGTCAGAAACCCCCATACAGCTCCCCAACCTGTCAGACTTGCATCTGTTGAGATCACAGTCCAGGTTGGAAGAAATAAAGAAGCCCCCTGAACTAAACGATGGTGGTCTGTACCACCTCAGATGGTGTCGAACAATCAGTTTTAAAGATATTAAATGAGATATCTTTGTATAATCCCGGCACCACTGGTTCAGCATACAGAGCTGAAGAGGTCGCATGTGAAAATGAGCAAAGGGGAACACGTCCAATGCAGCAGTCATAAGAACCTAGAATTTCCATGCATAAGGCTACCGAAGGGAATGATTGAGACTGAAGGTTTCGATAAACTGAAACCAATTTCAGACGTCTCCTGTCCAACAGAGACAGAGTCATGGACACTGAATCTATCCGGAAATCTAAAAAAGGTTACTCTTGTCTGAGGAATCAACAAACCTTTTGGTTAATTGATCCTCCAACCATGTTCTTGAAGAAACAACACTCAAAAAAAGCTGGAAAGGATCTTTCCATTGAAAATGAGCAAAGGGAATTGAATCCAATGCTGTTAAAACTTCTATGCATATATAGCAACTGAAGGAAATAATAGAGACTAAAGGTACCGACAGACGGAACCCAATACAAATTGTCCCTTGTCTGATAGAGACAAAGATAGTGACATAAACGATCTGGAAACCTGAAAAAAAAAAAGTGACCCTTGTGTGAGGAATCAAGAGCTTTTGAAAAAAGATCCTCTAACTATGTCCTGAAGAGCAAGTGAAACATATGAGAATCCGCATCCTCAGGAAATAATCTGAATGAAAACAGAAAAATGAAGAATACGCATTTATTGTATCTAAAGAAAACAAATAATGCTATCAATGACCACAAAAAGGCAAAATAGTTTGAATAAAACTCCAAAACCCAGTTCCTAGAAAAGGAACTGGAATAAAAACCCCAGAAGATTCCAGGTCTGAGCAGCGCTTGAACCCCATGGGTACCCAGCCATGCCTCAACAGTATCCAAAATATATAGGACAGAAACACACTGAAAGAAAGTGTTAGCCTTACTGGAATAAAATCAAAGAAATTTGGACAAAATAGAACCAAATAAATTTCAAAGAAGTCTTAACCTGCCCCTTACCAGCCAAGCTAGAATACGGCACGTGCATCGCAACATTAGGGAGCTAATTTCGAACCCCAATTAAAAACATGTTACTTGGGAAAGAACTCAGGATTCGTTCCTTAATAAGAACAACCAAACTAGTATAAGCTTAAAGTTTTAGTCTTAGAACTCAATCTTGAAGCCCATAGTAACTGTTAAGAATTGAATCCAATTATAATTGATTATCTTAGAACAAAAGAAATATGGATTTTCTTTTTTTTTTTTTTTTTAAATCACAGAATTCTTCTAGCTAAAATAGCTAAAGACATAGATTAACCCTCATTTGCGATATTTTCAATAAAATGAAGACACAAATGAAATCATTAGCAAGATAGTCCAGTTTAAAGGACCAGTCAAAACAGAGGACTTGCAAAATGCAAAACAACAAGACAAATGCAACGGCACCTAGTCTAGTAAATGTTGTCCCTTAACAATGCTAAAATAAATCATGATCTGATACTTGATCTTAAAGTAAACAGAAAAAATGAAGGAATTGCAATATGACAGGACCAAGAAAAGTACCTGATACTAAATAATTTTCCAAAAATAAGATACAACTATATAAAGGAAAATAAATACTATTTTACTATAAAAACAATAGCATAATTAGTAGGAGTAGAGATAGCTCCAATACATTGGAGAACCCTCCAAATTGAATTTAACTGCTGACAAAGAATATAGTTTAAAAATAAAAGAAAATTCTCAGCCTATTCCATTCCCTAGTATGGGGAATTGGAAAGAAAACCTCTGAAATCACAGAAGAAATAAAAAGGCAGAAATAGTGTCAGCTAGTCTTAAAGAACTAGTTACCTTAATAACCAAAATAATCAACACCTCTTCAACAAAGAACAAATGTACTTTAATAATGAAAAAATTATATAAAAAAGTAGATTTGTTAGTGTCAATATCTGATGAAGAGAATTTCTGAAAGAGAAAAAAACTTCATCAGAGAAGGATAAATCAGTATGTTGTTGGTCATTTGAAACTTCAATAATTAAAAAAGAAGTGAAAAAGACCTAAAAATAGTATTAGAAGGCACGAAGTCAGACATAGCCTTAATCAGAAAAAATATTTCTTATAAATCTTCTAAACATTTCTTGCACTTAAGAATAGAAATGTATAAAGCATAAATACTAATGGAATCTGCATGTAAAAGTATATCATAATAACTTATTACAAACCATAGCTAAAGATAAACATTTATAACATTTAAAATAAATGAACTTAGCTTTGGTAGAACTGAAACTCAGTTAAGCATTTTTCCAGAAGTGGCTTCTGACTCAGGGACAAACGGAGACATCTTGCAATATGTAATAGAAAAAACAACATATAAAACAAAATTGATCAAATTCCTTAAATGACAGTTTCAGGAATAGGAAAAAATGCCAGTGAACAAGCTTCTAGCAACCAGAAGCAATAAATAATGAGACTTAAATAATGTGGAGACAATAGAGACGCCCATATTTTTTAGCGCCAAAAAAGACGCCCACATTATTTGGCGCCTAAATGCTTTTGGCGCCAAAAATGACACCACATCCAGAACGCCGACACTTTTGGCGCAAAAAAACGTCAAAAAAATGACGCAACTTCCGGCGACACGTATGACGCTGGAAACAGAAAAAAAAAAATTTGCACCAAAAAAGTCAGCGCCAAGAATGACGCAATAAAATGAAGCATTTTCAGCCCCCGCGAGCCTAATAGCCCACAGGAAAAAAGTCAAATTTTAAGGTAAGAAAAAAATTTATTAATTCATATGCATTATCCCAAATATGAAACTGACTGTCTGAAATAAGGAATGTTGAACATCCTGAGTCAAGGCAAATAAATGTTTGAACACATATATTTAGAACTTTATATAAAAGTGCCCAACCATAGCTTAGAGTGTCACAGAAAATAAGACTTACTTACCCGAGGACACTCATCTACAAGTAGTAGAAAGCCAAACCAGTACTGAAACGAGAATCAGTAGAGGTAATGGTATATATAAGAGTATATCATCGATCTGAAAAGGGAGGTAAGAGATGAATCTCTACGACCGATAACAGAGAACCTATGAAATAGACCCCGTAGAAGGAGATCATTGAATTCAAATAGGCAATACTCTCCTCACATCCCTCTGACATTCACTGCACGCTGAGAGGAAAACCGGGCTCCAACCTGCTGCGGAGCGCATATCAACGTAGAATCTAGCACAAACTTACTTCACCACCTCCACAGGAGGCAAAGTTTGTAAAACTGATTTGTGGGTGTGGTGAGGGGTGTATTTATAGGCATTTTGAGGTTTGGGAAACTTTGCCCCTCCTGGTAGGAATGTATATCCCATACGTCACTAGCTCATGGACTCTTGCTAATTACATGAAAGAAATAACAATTTGTGATTTTTAAAACATCTGTCTTTTTTGTTGTAGTCAGTCTCACAACGTATACTGTGCCCACTTGCACAGTGCCACCACTCATATAATTTGTGTAGTAGTATTGTTAGTGTCCATTTTAAAAAAAATGACAGGCAGAGGCAGGCCACCCCGCAGGTTCCGTGGTCATGGACGTGGTGCCGTGATTCCTTTAGACCCTACAAATATGCACATTGTTCAGACGCCGGGTGCCAGGGGGGACGCGAAAAGTTCTGAGGAGGACCTAGTTGAATGGCTAACACAGGACACCCAATCTTCTACAGCTTCCGCTCCTAGTCCTCCTAACCTTGACGCACCATCTACATCCAGCTGTGCTTTGGGCATGTCTCAAGTGACCAGTGCCACTCGCCCGCCTGTCGCCACCACCAACACTAGCACCACAGCCGCTTCACTTGATCTGTCACAGGAGTTATTGACACATCAGTTGGAAGAAATGAGTGATGCGCAACTATCATTGACAGAGGATGTAGATAACAGTGATCAGTCTCAGTCAGGCAGCATTACCGACAAGGAGGTACGGTGTGATGATGATGATGTTGTACCCGCTGCTGCTTCCTTTCTTGATGTGTCAGATACAAGTGAAGCAGTTGATGATGATGTGTCGGTGGATGTCACGTGGGTGCCTGCTAGAAGAGAAGAAGAAGAGGCGGAAAGTTCAGATGGGGAGACATAGAGGAGGAGGAGACGAGTTGGAAGCATGGGGAGGTCGTCTCAAGGAGCAAGTGGCACAGTCAGACAGCATGCATCGTCACCCGGGGTCAGCCAGACAGCACGCCGACGCCCATCAACGCATGCTGTTGCCACCACCAGAATGCCGTCATCGCAGAGCTCAGCAGTGTGGCATTTTTTTGTGTGTCTGCCTCTGACAACAGCGATGCCATTTGCAACCTGTGCCAAAAGAAACTGAGTCGTGGGAAGTCCAACACCCACCTAGGTACAACTGCTTTGCGAAGGCACATGGTCTCCCATCACAAAGGCCGATGGGAAGAACACATGAGTAGAAGCAGCACACAAAGTGAAAGCCGCCCTCCTCCTCCTGCTCCAGCATCTTCAGCCACGTCAACCACTGCTGTCCTCCTTGCCCCCTCTCAAACATCCTCCTCTCAGTCTCTCTTACGTAGCAGTTCCTGGTCATCTGCCCACAGTCAGCTGTCTGTCAAGGACATGTTTGAGCGTAAGAAGCCAATTTCTCAAAGTCACCCCCTTGCTCGGCGTCTGACAGCTGGCTTTACTGAACTCTTAGCCCGCCAGCTTTTACCATACAAGCTGGTGGAGTCTGATGCTTTCAAAAAATTTGTATCTATTGGGACACCGCAGTGGAAGGTACCTGGCAAAAATTTATTTTCACAAAAGGCAATCCCAAACCTGTACTCTGTTGTGAGAAAGGAAGTTATGGCATGTCTGGCACACATAATTGGGGCAAGGGTCCATATGACCATGGATAGCTGGTCTGCAAAGCATGGTCAGGGCAGGTATATCACCTACACTGCGCATTGGGTAAACCTGCTGACGTCTGACAAGCATGGAATGCGTGGCTCTGCAGAAGAGTTGGTGACACCGCCACGACTTGCAGGTAGGCCTGCTGCTACCTCCTCTACTCCTCCTACTCCATCCTCTTCCATAACCTCTTCCTCGGCTGAGTCCTCTTCAACTTCTGCGTCTTGCTCCACATCTATGGCACCCCCCCAGCTCCCCAGGTACTATGCTACATCCCGGGTACGGCAGTGTCACGCCGTCTTGGGGTTGACTTGCCTGAAAGCAGAGAGTCACACCGCACCAGCACTCCTGACCGCCCTGAACGCACAGGTGGATCAGTGGCTGACTCCGCACCAACTGGAGATTGGCAAGGTTGTTTCTGACAAAGGAAGTAATTTGGTGGCGGCATTTAAATTGGGCAAGTTGACACATGTGCCGTGCATGGCACATGTGTGTAATCTAATTGTACAATGATTTGTCCATAAGTACCCAGGCTTACAGGACGTCCTGAAGCAGGCCCGGAAGGTGTGTGGCCATTTCAGGCGTTCCTACACGGCCATGGCACACTTGTCCGATATCCAGCGTCGAAACAACCTGCCAGTGAGGCACTTGATTTGCGACAGCCCGACACGGTGGAATTCAACAATCCTAATGTTTAGTAGAAAAATACCAAATAACGAAATGGTAATAGCGTGCGCCTAAAGCAATTCTAGTGAAAGTTTATAATGGAATGAGACTGATAAATCCTCAATCTGTATTAGAGAGTGTGAATGCAAGTGAAAAAAAGGGTGTGTAATAAATAATATGTGTAGTGTGACAGAGGGTTAAATTCTCATATTAAAAAAGAAACAGTGTGACCATTGTGTGTAATAACACTGCTTGTGTAGCGATGATAAATAGTGAATGGTTGTTATGCCAATAAAGTATGTGTACACAATCAAAGGAACAAAAATAACAAAAAAATACATATAATAAAACAATTAATAAAGGAGTGCTTATCGTAATAAGAGTCCCAAATGAGGTGCTGGAGAATGATGACTAGAACCGTCAATGTCTCTGAAGAAAGGTTGAAGATTCTTGTCACAGTAGAAATATTGAGACGGAAAGATTCACAATGCAGCAGGCAGCTGGTCTTTGAGATGTCTGATCAGAACACGGTATCTAAAAATTGTGCAAAGAAAGACAGCGCCTCATAGTGCAAGTAGGTTCCAGACAAAAAGAGTCACAATGAGACAATAACAGATAGTAGTATACTCACAAGAGTATTGGCACCCTTATTGAAAGAGGTGCGAATAAGCAGACTGACATTTAATTCAGCAGTCAGTACACTGTAGCCGGATGGTATCCAGATTCCCAGGCGGGCGGCTGTGGGCTCTCCTCCGTGGATAGAGTCAGGATCCTCTGGAGCCGTGCTTTATGGGAAAGCAGCGAACGGCTAATCTCTGCATGTAACAAAAACTAAAGACTGGTGTGTTTGAAAGAGCAGTCCTCAATGAGATCGAAAAAGTAAAACTGTCTACAAATGACAGGATAGACTTGGCAGGCAAAATAAAAAGCCGGGGCAAATGATGCCAGTCAGCAGAACCTCTTCATCAGCAGATGCCCAAAGTCTTAAAGAAAATGAATCAAACATTCAAAGATTGATTCATTTTCTTTAAGACTTTGGGCACTTTGAGATGAGCTGGCTTGGGCTACAACTGGTACACAGGCTGGCCTTTTTGTTTTCTTATAAAGCCGGATGACTTGCTTGACTTATCCGCCAACAACTAGCATTCAAGCCACAAGCTTTTAGGGCACTTTCTAAATGTTTTACAAACATCAATTTTTCTGGCCGCTGCTACAGCAGTTGCTACAACAATATTACATTTTTCAGTCATTTGTACATTCCTAATTTTTCTGGCCTCTGCTGCTGCTCTGTGGGTACAAAACTCAAATCAAAAAAATTAGGCACATAACAGTGATTAAACTGTTAAGAATAGTACAACTTAACACACCACTCATATCTGGTGGACCATTAAATTGCACGCGCAGTGCCCCAAATGTGAAATAGGAGGACCGACCAAGAATCTTTATCTGTCTCTTGGTTGCTCTAACTTATCTCCGGGTTCCATCTATGCCATACCTGTACTCTATTGTGCAAAAGGGTGGCATATGTGGTGTTTCATGCTGTTGTGCCTGTTGCGGGTTGTGGCCCATGGTATAAAAAGGCTGAAGGAGAACGACCTGTAATGGATGCCCCAGCAATTGTTTTGAAAAATGTTCCCGGTTCCTCTCAATTATCTCCGGGTTTCTAAAATGGATGCCATACCTGTACTCGATTGTGCAAAAGTATGGCATATGTGGTGTTTCCTGCAGTTGTTTCTGTTGAGGGTGCTGGACCCTCTTATAAAAATGCTGAAGGAGAACGACCTGTAGTGGGTGTCCAAGCATGGTTTTTTGGGCAATTTCACATTTCCAAACAATTATCTCTGGGTTTCTAAAATCAATGCCGTACCTGTACTCTATTGTTCAAAAGGATGCCATATGTCCTCTTTACTGCTGTTGTTTCATATGAGGGTCCTGGACTCTCTTATAAAAAGGATGAAGTAGAAAGAAGTGTCCTGGGTGTCCAATCATTTTTTGGGTTCAATTTCCCAGTTGCAACAAATTATCTCCGGGTTTCTAAAATCAATGCTTTACCTGTACTCTATTGTTCAAAAGAATGCCATATGTCCTCTTTCTTGCTGTTGTTTCGGTTGAGGATCCTGGACCCTCTTATAAAAAGGCCTAAGGAGAAAGAAGTGTACTGGGTGTCCAATCAATGTTTTTTTCTATCTCCCAGTTGCAAAAAAATTATCTCTGGGTTTCTAAAATCAATGCTGTACCTGTACTCTATTGTTCAAAAGGATGCCATATGTCCTCTTTCCTGCTGGTGTTTGTTTGAGGGTCCTGGACCCTCTTATAAAAAGGCCTAAGGAGAAAGAAGTGTACTGGGTGTCCATCGAATCATTTTTTTTATTCAAATTCCCGGTTGCAACAAATTATCTCTGGGTTTCTAAAATCAATGCTTTAACTGTACTCTATTGTTCAAAAGGATGCCATATGTCCTCTTTCCTGCTTGTGTTTTATTTGAGGGTCCTGGACCCTCTTATAAAAAGGCCTAGGGAGAAAGAAGTGTACTGGGTGTCCAATCAATGTTTTTTTCTATTTCCCATTTGCCAAAAATTATCTCTGGGTTTCTAAAATCAATGCTGTACCTGTACACTATTGTTCAAAAGGATGCCATATGTCCTCTTTCCTGCTGGTGTTTTGTTTGAGGGTCCAGGACCCTCTTATAAAAAGGCCTAAGGAGAAAGAAGTGTACTGGGTATCCATCGAATCATTTTTTTATTCAAATTCCCGGTTGCCATAAATTATCTCCGGGTTTCTACAATCAATGCTTTAACTGTACTCTATTGTTCAAAAGGATGCCATATGTCCTCCTTCCTGCTGGTGTTTTGTTTGAGGGTCCTGGACCCTCTTATAAAAAGGCCTAAGGAGAAAGAAGTGTACTGGGTGTCCAATCAATGTTTTTTTCTATTTCCCATTTGCCAAAAATTATCTCTGGGTTTCTAAAATCAATGCTGTACCTGTAATCTATTGTTCAAAAGGATGCCATATGTCCTCTTTCCTGCTGCTGTTTTTGTTGAGGGTCCTGGAGCCTCTTATAAAAAGGCCTAAGGATAAAGAAGTGTACTGGGTGTCCTGTCCAATGTTTTTTTCTATTTCACGTTTCCTAAAAATGATCTCCGGGTTTCTAAAATCAATGCTTTACCTGTACTCTATTGTTCAAAAGGATGCCATATGTCCTCTTTCCTGCTGCTGTTTTTGTTGAGGGTCCTGGACCCTCTTATAAAAAGGCCGAAGGATAAAGAAGTGTAAAAGGTCTAAGGATAAAGAAGTGTACTGGGTGTCCAATCAATGTTTTTTCTATTTCCCAGTTGCAACAAATTATCTCTGGGTTTCTAATATCAATGCCTTTCCTGTAATCTATTGTTCAAAAGGATGCCATATGTCCTCTTTCTTGCTGCTGTTTTTGTTGAGTGTCCTGGAGCCTCTTATAAAAAGGCCTAAGGATAAAGAAGTGTACTGGGTGTCTAATCAATGTTTTTTCTATTTCACGTTTCCTAAAAATTATCTCCGGGTTTCTAAAATCAATGCTTTACCTGTACTCTATTGTTCAAATGGATGCCATATGTCCTCTTTCCTGCTGCTGTTTTTGTTGAGGGTCCTGGACCCTCTTATAAAAAGGCCGAAGGATAAAGAAGTGTAAAAGGCCTAAGGATAAAGAAGTGTACTGGGTGTCCAATCAATGTTTTTTTCTATTTCCTGGTTGCAACAAATTATCTCAGGGTTTCTAAAATCAATGCCTTACCTGTAATCTATTGTTCAAAAGGATGCCATATGTCCTCTTTCCTGCTGCTGTTTTTGTTGAGGGTCCTGGAGCCTCTTATAAAAAGGCCTAAGGATAAAAAAGTGTACTGGGTGTCTAATAAATGTTTTTTTCGATTTCCCAATTGCAACAAATTATCTCTGGGTTTCTAAAATCAATGCCTTTCCTGTAATCTATTGTTCAAAAGGATGCCATATGTCCTCTTTCCTGCTGCTGTTTTTGTTGAGGGTCCTGGAGCCTCTTATAAAAAGGCCTAAGGATAGAGAAGTGTACTGGGTGTCCAATCAATGTTTTTTTTTCTATTTCCCGTTTGCAACAAATTATCTCAGGGTTTCTAAAATCAATGCCTTACCTGTAATCTATTGTTCAAAAGGATGCCATATGTCCTCTTTCCTGCTGCTGTTTTTGTTGAGGGTCCTGGAGCCTCTTATAAAAAGGCCTAAGGATAAAGAAGTGTACTGGGTGTCCTGTCCAATGTTTTTTTCTATTTCACGTTTCCTAAAAATGATCTCCGGGTTTCTAAAATCAATGCTTTACCTGTACTCTATTGTTCAAAAGGATGCCATATGTCCTCTTTCCTGCTGCTGTTTTTGTTGAGGGTCCTGGACCCTCTTATAAAAAGGCCGAAGGATAAAGAAGTGTAAAAGGTCTAAGGATAAAGAAGTGTACTGGGTGTCCAATCAATATTTTTTCTATTTCCCAGTTGCAACAAATTATCTCTGGGTTTCTAATATCAATGCCTTTCCTGTAATCTATTGTTCAAAAGGATGCCATATGTCCTCTTTCTTGCTGCTGTTTTTGTTGAGTGTCCTGGAGCCTCTTATAAAAAGGCCTAAGGATAAAGAAGTGTACTGGGTGTCTAATCAATGTTTTTTCTATTTCACGTTTCCTAAAAATTATCTCTGGGTTTCTAAAATCAATGTTTTACCTGTACTCTATTGTTCAAATGGATGCCATATGTCCTCTTTCCTGCTGCTGTTTTTGTTGAGGGTCCTGGACCCTCTTATAAAAAGGCCGAAGGATAAAGAAGTGTAAAAGGCCTAAGGATAAAGAAGTGTACTGGGTGTCCAATCAATGTTTTTTTCTATTTCCTGGTTGCAACAAATTATCTCAGGGTTTCTAAAAATCAATGCCTTACCTGTAATCTATTGTTCAAAAGGATGCCATATGTCCTCTTTCCTGCTGCTGTTTTTGTTGAGGGTCCTGGAGCCTCTTATAAAAAGGCCTAAGGATAAAGAAGTGTACTGGGTGTCTAATCAATGTTTTTTTCGATTTCCCAATTGCAACAAATTATCTCTGGGTTTCTAAAATCAATGCCTTTCCTGTAATCTATTGTTCAAAAGGATGCCATATGTCCTCTTTCCTGCTGCTGTTTTTGTTGAGGGTCCTGGAGCCTCTTATAAAAAGGCCTAAGGATAGAGAAGTGTACTGGGTGTCCAATCAATGTTTTTTTTTCTATTTCCCGTTTGCAACAAATTATCTCAGGGTTTCTAAAATCAATGCCTTACCTCACATGTACTCTATTGTTCAAAAGGATGCCATATGTCCTCTTTCCTTTTTTTTTGTTCGGTATTTTTGTTTATTTTAGAAAATGTAATGCACTTATAGGTTCACTAAGATTATGACTTTGCACACTGCCATTTTCCATGCAGCATTTTGACATGTCGTGTGATATGAATACAAGAGTGGTATGTTTTGAATCTGCTGAGCATAATAATAAATAAAAAAAATATATATATAATTTAACTTGAGTTACTAAATGAAGCATGATTTACAATAGGGGTTAGATCTATAAGTAGCAGCATAAAAAATATACAATCTGCTTCATCAAGGCGGTTAGGCTTAGAAGTGAAGGGGTTAAACACTGATAAAGTATTCCTTTAGGGGCACAAAGAGATGGCTACCGGAACACTCCAGGAACTTCCCAAGAGTCGCTGTCTTGTGTTTCGGGTGATGTTGGAGATATCTGTGTAGTGTACAGGGAAACCAAAAATCCTCTCCATCTCTGTGCACCACAGGACGTCCTCCTTGTCATCCAGAAGCACAGGAAACTGTTTGCATTTCCCTTGCTTCAAGAAGTTCAGTTTTTGTGGTGATAGTACAGACTTTACTAAACTTTGATTTCCTACCATACTCAAGACAATCTTGTAGTTCAAGCTTATGACTTGCTGTGGGAAACAGTGGCCTGACCATACCAGGAAGATTTAGACAGAAGTAACGAGCTCTGCTTGCAGGTGACACATGTTTAGCATCAATCATCAAAGGGGTTGCGTGCAGAATATGGCAGATGGCCCTCTTCTTCCCATGTTTGTCCAGAGCCACAAAATTTTCAAACAGCCAGAAGAAAGGTCGGTTCTCACCAGCCTTAAGTTGCACTTCATTTACCGAATGCTGAAATTCAAAAAATAGACAAGCAGTGCCTTAAAAAAGACCTTTGCGATATGGATTCACCAGAGCAAGGTCATTGCAAGTACTTCCCACGATAACAAATTCAAAATGCCACAACTCCTCAATCTTCCCCTTCACATTATTATTGTCACACTCCCTTGTACTCCTATGCCCAGCTCCCTGCTGTTGTTTTTGTTGAGGGTCCGGGACCCTCTTATAACAAGGCAGAAGTAGAAAGAAGTGTACTGGGTGACCACTGACCAATCATTTTTTTGGTTCCATTTCACGGTTGCAACAAAATATCTCTGGGTTTCTAAATTAAATGCCTTACCTGTCATCTATTGTTCAAAAGGATGCCATAAGTCCTCTTCCCTGCAGTTGTTTCTGTTGAGGGTTCGGGGCCCTCTTATAAAAAGGCCTAAGGAGAAAGAAGTGTACTGGGTGTCCAATCAATGTTTTTTTTCTATTTCCCGGTTCATATAAATTATCTCAGGAATTCTAAAATCAATGCCTTACCTGTAATCTATTGTTCAAAAGGATGCCATATGTCCTCTTTCATGCTGTTGTTTCTGTTGAGGGTCCTGGACCCTCTAATAAAAACTTAAAAAGGCAAAAGGATAAAGAAGTGTACTGGGTGTCCAATCAATGTTTTTTTTTTATTTCCCAGTTGCAACAAATTATCTCTGGGTTTCTAAAATCAATGCCTTACCTGTCATCTATTGTTCAAAAGGATGCCATATGTCCTCTTCCCTGCAGTTGTTTCTGTTGAGGGTCCGGGGCCCTCTTATAAAAAGGCCTAAGGAGAAAGAAGTGTACTGGGTGTCCAATCAATGTTTATTTCTATTTCCCGGTTCATATAAATGGGATGTCGCCGCCTGCCTGGCACTCACTGCCTCTCATTCTCTGTAACACACAGCGCACAGCATGGATGAGAGGCAGTGAGTGCCGGGTATGAACAGCTGTTAGCTGAAATTGCAGGAGCGCGCAGGAACGAGACTACTAGACTCGAGAAAAGGATCCTGTACTAGTGCAAGCTTTTGGGAGACGTCAGAGAAGGAGGGGTCAGGTGGCCATTTCCAAACTGCCAGATGAGATCTAGTAAGTTTATTTTCTGTCAAAGTTTATTTAGATGAACATTTGGCTACAGTTTACTGTAAAGATAGTTAGTTAACTAATTTAAATAAGTTAAAGTAATTTTTGGGTTGACTGTCCCTTTAAAGATGGAAACTTTGCCCAACAAATACCAAATATATTAATTTTTTTATTGTATATATTTGTCTTCTCATGATTTATAAATAAAGGCAAGGGATAAACTTTAATCAACTTTATGGGGCACAAAGTCAGATTCAAACGTAAAGGGACACTTAACCCAAATTATTTCTTTCATGATTCCGATAGAGCATCAATGTTTTTTTTTATCAACTTTCTAAATTACTCCTATTATCCAATTTTCGGTGTTCTCTTGGGGGTCAATGTATTAATGTGCGAGGGGAAATGATACGATGTAGCGTATCATGTCCGCCGCACATCGATAAATGACAGCTGCTTCATAACTTTTCCGGCGAGCCTCAGGGGCATGAAGCCCCGTATCGAGCTTGATAAATTAACCCCTTGGTAACTATCTTTATTGGAAAAAGAATGAATGTAAGCCTATGAGCCAGCCCATCCTTGGGTCAGTACCTGGGTAGTGCTTGATGATTGTTGGCTAAATGTTGCCACCAATCAGCAATCGCTATCCAAGATGCTGAACCAAAAATTGTTCCATTCCTTAAGCTTTACTATTACATTCCTTCTTTTTCAAATCAAGCTCCAAGGAGACTGACTAAAGAAAAGAAAATAATAGTATTAAATTTTAAATTTTATTAAAATTCCATGCTCGACCTGAATCGTGAAAGAAATTTTTTTTTTGAAAATGATATCCTCTATCTGAATCAGGCAAAATATTTGGTTTTCTTTTCATGTCCCCTTAACTTTCCAATTATCTGATCTAGCTGATTCTGAATCATAAAACTTTATTTTGACTTTATAGTCCATTTCAATGTATACCAGATAAGCAAACACTGTACTAACTTTAAATAAAAAAACAAATTTATTTGTTACATAACTAAATTTTACAAGCATATAAAACAACAATAACCTGTGAATTTATATATATATATATATATATATATATATATATATATATATATATTTCTATTAATCTATCCATCTGTATAATATAACTTTTTAAAACTATAAAAATCCATGGTAAAGATCAGGCACTGTCAGTCATTTCCAATAGCTCTGCTGGTATTCATTGGATGTATCAGATGCAAAATGTAAGCAATCCTTATTTTCAAATAAAGTCAGTATAGTTTTTCAAATAATTTTTTTTATTATTTTCTAACCAAAAATATGTTTTTATTTGATTTATAGGTATTATGATTGCAGGCCAATTGTCAAAAAGAAGATGTCATTTATGCACTTCACAAAGAGAGTGCGTTTCAAGAGTTGGGAGATGGAGGTGCGGGACAAGCTTCTTGAAGAGTCTGTTGTCACTGGTGACGGAAGCTCAAGTAGGAGAGACGAATCTGTCAGGCAAAAGAGAGCTGGTGAGTAAAATTAAATATATGATTACTTTGATTACTTTGCATGGGTGTGGAAATAAAAAACAAAAAAAAAGGGAATAAAGTGGAAGACAAGACAATCGATTTATCCTTTAGCTATTACAATTTACTTTTTGTTTATTTTGTTTTAAACAAATAAAGAAAGACCCATATCTGTAAGGCAAAAATCATGTATGACGGGAGTTGCATTCTAGGCAGCATATATAGTTACATAAACATATGTCATAACTCAACTTTCATCATCCACATACATTTCTTGTGTATGTGAATTGTGTATGTGAAACAGTGGCGGGTGGTGACTTTTCAAGATGGTGGGGCACTAGACCCCACCCATTAAGAAAGCTCCGCCCTCAAATGGTTAAAAAAAAGTTGCCACACTATAGATATATATAGTTACCCATTATAGTTACTCATTATATATATAAATATATATATATACACACACACACTTGCTTTCTTACCAAATGCAGGAAATTATGCTTTGCTTTAGTAAAAAGTATGAAATGCATAGCAAGTTCCCTAACTTATCAGTACATCTTACAGATAAATACTAATTATTTATTGCCTACAAACCCACACTGCACCATCCCACATTACCGGAGCCCTTACACCTTTTTATTATTCCCATTCAGCTTTTGCTGTTGTAGCACAGCTCAGTGCTAGACATTGCCATAGGGGTTAAAGTCTGGGCACAAACTACATTCTTCTTTTTCCATACCCTCTCTCCTCTGCAAAAAAATATTTTTTTAATCTTGAGCCATCAAACACACTGCTCTTTCTTTTCTCACATCCCTGTTATGAATTATATAGCAGCTGTCAGCGTGCCGTTCACACAGTGCAGTCAGACGAAGCAAGAGAAGTATATGTGAGGGTTAAGGATTTAAAAAATGCATTTTTTTACAGCAGTGAGAGGAAGTGCAGATAAGAGAATATGATACTTTGAGCCCAGCCTTTAACAACTATTTCGCCTGTTAGTGCTGAGCTGCAATAGGGGACCTCACCCGGTGATTCTGCTGCCTTGCTTTTCACCTGCCCGTAAGGTGCCTCAAACTTTTACCTGCAAAACCCTGGCAGTGGCACTGATTAATAAAGTCAGCAAAGGATTATCATTTCCATCGACATAACTGGTGTGATGCCGCAGGAACAGTAGCTTAACCAGTGGGTGAGTAGAACCAGAGAACAGCCTTGTTGATGCGGGTGGTATTTACTCGCACCCGGTAATCCAGCAGTTGCAGGTCCATGTCAGGGAGCTCCTGGGATCTAGCATATGCTTCAAGGGGCGGGGCTCTTTCACCAACGGTGTGATTGACAGTCAGTGTGTGTGCAAATTTAGCTATTGCACGAGAATGAACTATTTGCTAATGCTTTTACTAGTAGACCTGTATGACTCAGTCATCGGGTTGAGATGTGTATGTATATTTTAACATGTATGTGGCTTTTATAGCTGTGTTAACATATGCAAACACACGGTGCACGTGGATATTATCTACTTCAAATATGCAAGCAAAATTAATATTGTCAGCATTTTGAAGTAAATTGTATGTGTGTCAGATTTTTTTTTCTAAACTGCTTTGACCATTTAAAAAGGATACACATCACTCACCATACAGTGTCACACGTGCAGGAACATAAAAATGCTGACTTCAGCAATGGTTTCTCCCACTCCCCCAGTGATGACGCTCTTCTCTGTAACTGGCTGCTGCTGGCCTGCTGCCTGTCTCTCTCTAACACCTCCCACCCCTCGCACAGGCTGAAGTGTGCGAACAGCAGACTATGGGGATGCTGGGAGCTGCGCAGCAGGCAATTTTAGAATGCGCAAAGCACAGTGCCATAGCTTAGCTATCGCACGTGCGGTTAGGGCTTAGATAGAGTAAATTAGTACAGGGGCCAGGGGCTACAGGCTGTATTGTGCAAAATAATATTATACACTGTAACTTACTACATCATTAAATAAATGTAATAAAAAAAAGAAAATAAGTTTGTATTGTATTTTTTTCTGGGGGTAAAAAAAATAGGGGGCTATTGGAAAAATTATATATTTTTTTCTGGGTTTTTTTTTCTTCTGGGATGCTGGGGGGGCACGTGCGAGTGTGCTCAAATGGAGGAGCCTCCACTGATGTGAAAGATGGAATATGAATGCATCTGGCATAGTTGTATATGACAGAATCGAAATCACACTTTATATAAGGCCGGTGAGGTAGCTTGATTGTCAAAATGCCCTGACTACAAAAGCCTGTTCAAAGATACAAAGGTTAAAATCCCAGCAGGGCCAACTCAGCCCTTAATCCTTCTAATGTCGCTCAAATCACTACCATAAAATTTCTTAATAATAACAACAATAACTATTCACCTGCCGTTTTTTTTTTTTTTTGAGAGCGAGTGTTGAAAATGCGCTTCAAGAGTTTGAGTCCCACTGTGAGAAAGGCGCTATATAAATACTAGTTATTATTATATATATATATATATATATATATATATATATATATCATCCTTCTCCCTCACCATGGCCCTTCTGTGTTCCCCTCACTCCCCTATGCCCTTTCATTTGTTGTTCCTCTATATCCTTTTTCCTCATGTCAGGTCACCTTTCTTCTCTTTCCCTCCCAAGGCCCTTTTTTTGTCTTTCCCTACCTCACCAATACCTGAATTTTATACGCTGTGGCCTTTGCATCCTTTTTTCTGTAATGTGACTTCAAATATTTAAAATATAAAAAATTGACCATCACATTTAAATGCCTATTATGGGCTGTTGACAAGATATTCTATATATATTTCACTACCTGGCCTGTATATGTTTTTTTTTTTTAAATTATGATTCATTCATCACTAATAACTTTTGTTCACTAATACACATGTTAGACTTACCTGTCTTTTATCCTTGATGTTTTCCAGATCACCGAAAATACTCTGCAGGGCGATCAGCCCCAAGCACGTCTCAGCCTAGTTCTGGTAAGTACCTAAATAAGGAATACAAACATAGGTTTTAGAAAAAAAAATGGATTGAAGATTAGATTTCTACTCCCAGAGTATTACATTCAAATAGTACCATGTCCCAGTTCCCTAGCCCATCACTAATAACTATTGTTCACTAATACACGTGTTAGACTTACCTGTCTCTTATCCTTGATGTTTTCCATATCACCGAAAATACTCTGCAGGGCGATCAGCCCCAAGCACGTCTCAGCCTAGTTCTGGTAAGTACCTAAATAAGGAATACAAACATAGGTTTTAGAACAAAAAATGGATTGAAGATTAGATTTCTACTCCCAGAGTATTACATTCAAATAGTACCCTGTCCCAGTTCCCTAGCCCATCACTAATAACTATTGTTCAGTAATACAAGTGTTAGACTTACCTGCCTCTTATCCTTGATATTTTCCAAATCACCGAATATACTCTGCAGGGCGATCAGCCCCACGCACGCCTCAGCCTAGTTCTGGTGGTAAGTACCTAAATAAGGAATACAAACATAGGTTTTAGAAACAAAAATCGATTGAAGATTAGATTTCTACTCCCAGAGTATTACATTCAAATAGTACCCTGTCCCAGTTCCCTAGCCCATCACTAATAACTATTGTTCACTAATACACGTGTTAGACTTACCTGTCTCTTATCCTTGATGTTTTCCAGATCACCGAAAACACTCTGCAGGGCGATCAGCCCCAAGCACGCCTCAGCCTAGTTCTGGTGGTAAGTACCTAAATAAGGAATACAAACATAGGTTTTAGAAAAAAAAATGGATTGAAGATTAGATTTTTACTACCAGAGTATTACATTCAAAATGTATCCTGTCCCAGTTCACTAGCCCTGTTACCTTTTTCTTGGCAAGTTACTTTCCATGATCAAGTGTTGTGCTTAAAGATATAATGAACCAAACATTTTTCTTTCATGATTTCATACTAGAATCTGCTAGAACAGCAAATTAATCTACTCAATTATTTGATACTCAATTTTTCTTTGTTCTATTATTATCTTTATTTTACAAACCAATAATGTAAGCCTGGTCCCTGTTTATTTTTTTCTTTCCAAACCATGCATAGCGGCATAGTGCTTGCTTACATTCTTGATTTATAAAATAACAATAATAAGAAGACAACAAAACAAATGTTACGATAGGACTATACATTTATAATGCTGCTTTATATTTCCTGCTCTTTCAAAATATTGAAAGTCAAATATTTGTTTTATTATCAATTGTATCGCGATTTTCATATAATGACTTTCATCAGCCTGATAATGATTCTGCCGTCCATCCACTTGTTGCGACTATCAGCTGACCATTCTCAGCCAAATGTATGGCACACTATTTACCTTTTCATTAAATAATTTTTTTTTGCTATGCTTTACCATTTAAAAAAAAAATGTGGGGCGGAGCTAGCCATTTGAGAGCACAGACGTGTTTTCTAGTAGCTCCTGCTTATGGCTATATTATATCCTTTTTCCTTTGGATAAACTGCTAAAATACCTACTATAACGTTACTCACATACTACAGAGACCTCAGGAATTGAACTTTTGAAATGGCTTGCTGAGCGGGGGCTACGATATAACACTCCTCTTTGAAGTGGATTTGATCGGCATTGAGCGGCCATTACAGACCTACTCCACTTACTCAACACATAAACTTCAGACAAGTGCACTGGAACTGTTTTATTCAACATGGGTCCATCATGGCTAATTGACCACATAATGCGGTGATTTCTACACGGCTCCTCACCGATCCGCCTGCAGATCTTGTAGTACCACCACAGCTTTTCGCAATCAGACCTGCAGAACTCTCCCTCATTCTCCACAACAACTAGCGGGGCTAAAATATACGCTATAGGAATACCTAAGCTGACTATACGCTTTGCTATGACTATGGAGGATAACGTTAATGGTCAGATACAATTACTTCTTTTGAAGCTAGACCAGCAAATGCACAACAACTTCATAGATCTTATGAGTATCATCAAAGAGCCATGTGGGATGGGAGATCGCAGCGTTCCTAAGATGGCGGAGTGGGAGGTTGCCGTTACACACGGTGCACAAGATGATACTGATATTCATTCTCCCACAGAGGAAACATATCGGAGCTATCCTCTGAAGATGGAACTCAAGCTGATCTCCAACTTACCTAAAGGGAGACTTGGAGATCTATTTCCTACAGCTGTAACTAGCAGAGTGACATGGCAGGTCAGACTCTCCACTGACTCCTTTTTGTCCAATATTCTGGATGGCATAGCAGGCCTCCCGATATGTAATAGTAAGGTAGCTACAGAGAAGAGGCTTGGAAGCCAGTCTATTGTGGTACAGAAATTTCAAGAAAATACCCAACGTGATCCTGGTATCCGCAAAAGCCAATAGGTGATTGAATGGATGAACCTACACCACCAACGCATCTATCATAAACTCTGTTTTAGTCATCCCAGATATGTGCTTAGTATCTTTAGAGCTGGGGTTGGATAGTGTTAATTCTACTACTATCTGAGCATATACGCATATATTTACAGACTGCATTCACTTGTTCTTTCTGAAGGGCATATACTGATGATAACTCTTAAGTTTGATGCCATCATATATGTACACACTGGCGGGTAATTGTTCTGCAGCTCTCTTGTAATGCTTTTGCCCATTTGTCTTATGTTAGTTAGTTTTCTTTCCCTACTACACCTGCCTCTGTTTACTGTTCTATATGGATAATATTAGCTGAATAGTTTCTTAATATAGCAGTTTTAGATACCAAGCTATCTCTAAGGTAGCTGTGCATGTTTTAATATCATGTGTTCATAATGTTATTATAGAAAGATACTTACAGCAGAGGTTTTAACTTTCACTAATATAGCCTGCTAATAACATGTTTTCACTAAGTTATGCCTTTTTACCTTGTAACCAATCTTTACACGAGATCAATTCTCATTTCTTACCCTCCTGTTGCAGCATCCCTTGTTTGCTGATTGTATTTATTATATCCCATAATGCAAAACCTTATTCTTAGGTATAGGAGGTTAAGTCTGATACTATCAGTGTATATAAGCATATATTTGCAGAATGCTATCACTCGATCCTTCTGAAGGGCATGTATCGATGATAACTATTATTCTTCTTTATATTAGCCTACTGTAGCTCTTTTATTGGGGTTTGCATAATTAATATTTGTAGGTCTAAACTGCTACATCTGCACAGTATTAGTGGAGCTCTAATTTTATTCTCCTACAGACGGTATGCCCAGTACTGTTTATTTTTCACACAATATGTTATATGGCTGTGCACTCATCTGCAGTGAGAATGATGCCATGTCATTCCTCACATTTATATTCATATATCACAATCAAAGTTTGCCTAGACTTAATAGTATGAAGTTTGTCTATGTAGAATGTAGGTCAGCTCATATAAATGATGTCACCATGTTCCGTATGAATTGGCTGAATTATCAACACTTGTCCACTATCTAAGTTAAAATCCCAAATATGGTTGCTTACACTACTTCACGAGACTTATAAGATAGGTTCACATTTTAGTTAGTTTAATCAAGATTTAACATGTTCTTATCCCTCCTCATTTGTATAAAGTCTCTTCTTACGAAGCTAAATATATACACTACGAACATTTAGAAGTTGTGATGAATATTGCAATGGTGCCATTGCTTAGCTATACTGTCCTAACCTTCCAGGGTATAATTGCCATCATGGGAAAAATGGCGCTATTAGAGAGTAGTGAAATATTAGTCGCTTTGCAATAGCCTATTTTAGGTCTCTCATAAAAAACATAATTTATGTAAGAACTTACCTGATAAATTCATTTCTTTCATATTAGCAAGAGTCAATGAGCTAGTGACGTATGGGATATACATTCCTACCAGGAGGGGCAAAGTTTCCCAAACCTCAAAATGCCTATAAATACACCCCTCACCACACCCACAATTCAGTTTAACAAATAGCCAAGAAGTGGGGTGATAAAAAAGTGCGAAAGCATATAAAATAAGGAATTGGAATAATTGTGCTTTATACAAAAAATCATAACCACCACAAAAAAAGGGCGGGCCTCATGGACTCTTGCTAATATGAAAGAAATGAATTTATCAGGTAAGTTCTTACATAAATTATGTTTTCTTTCATGTAATTAGCAAGAGTCCATGAGCTAGTGACGTATGGGATAATGATTACCCAAGATGTGGATCTTTCCACGCAAGAGTCACTAGAGAGGGAGGGATAAAATAAAGACAGCCAATTCCTGCTGAAAATAATCCACACCCAAAATAAAGTTTAAAGAAAAACATAAGCAGAAGATTCAAACTGAAACCGCTGCTTGAAGTACTTTTCTACCAAAAACTGCTTCAGAAGAAGAAAATACATCAAAATGGTAGAATTTAGTAAAAGTATGCAAAGAGGACCAAGTTGCTGCTTTGCAAATCTGATCAATCGAAGCTTCATTCCTAAACGCCCAGGAAGTAGAAACTGACCTAGTAGAATGAGCTGTAATCCTTTGAGGCGGAGTTTTACCCGACTCAACATAGGCAAGATGAATTAAAGATTTCAACCAAGATGCCAAAGAAATGGCAGAAGCTTTCTGGCCTTTTCTAGAACCGGAAAAGATAACAAATAAACTAGAAGTCTTTCGGAAAGACTTAGTAGCTTCAACATAATATTTCAAAGCTCTAACAACATCCAAAGAATGCAACGATTTCTCCTTAGAATTCTTAGGATTAGGACATAATGAAGGAACCACAATTTCTCTACTAATGTTGTTGGAATTCACAACTTTAGGTAAAAATTCAAAAGAAGTTCGCAACACTGCCTTATCCTGATGAAAAATCAGAAAAGGAGACTCACAAGAAAGAGCAGATAATTCAGAAACTCTTCTGGCAGAAGAGATTGCCAAAAGGAACAAAACTTTCCAAGAAAGTAATTTAATGTCCAATGAATGCATAGGTTCAAACGGAGGAGCTTGAAGAGCCCCCAGAACCAAATTCAAACTCCAAGGAGGAGAAATTGACTTAATGACAGGTTTTATATGAACCAAAGCTTGTACAAAACAATGAATATCAGGAAGATTAGCAATCTTTCTGTGAAAAAGAACAGAAAGAGCAGAGATTTGTCCTTTCAAAGAACTTGCGGATAAACCTTTATCTAAACCATCCTGAAGAAACTGTAAAATTCTCGGGATTCTAAAAGAATGCCAAGAAAAATTATGAGAAAGACACCAAGAAATATAAGTCTTCCAGACTCTATAATATATCTCTCTGGATACAGATTTACGAGCCTGTAACATAGTATTAATCACAGAGTCAGAGAAACCTCTTTGACCAAGAATCAAGCGTTCAATCTCCTTACCTTTAAATTTAAGGATTTGAGATCCTGATGGAAAAAAGGACCTTGCGACAGAAGGTCTGGTCGTAGCGGAAGAGTCCACGGATGGCAAGAGGCCATCCGGACAAGATCCGCATACCAAAACCTGTGAGGCCATGCCGGAGCTACCAGCAGAACAAACGAGCATTCCTTCAGAATCTTGGAGATTACTCTTGGAAGAAGAACTAGAGGTGGAAAGATATAATCAGGATGATACTTCCAAGGAAGTGATAATGCATCCACTGCTTCCACCTGAGGATTCCGGGATCTGGACAGATACCTGGGAAGTTTCTTGTTTAGATGAGACGCCATCAGATCTATTTCTGGAAGCTCCCACATTTGAACAATCTGAAGAAATACCTCTGGGTGAAGAGACCATTCGCCCGGATGCAACGTTTGGCGACTGAGATAATCCGCTTCCCAATTGTCTATACCTGGGATATGAACCGCAGAGATTAGACAGGAGCTGGATTCCACCCAAACCAGAATTCGAGATACTTCTTTCATAGCCAGAGGACTGTGAGTCCCTCCTTGATGATTGATGTATGCCACAGTTGTGACATTGTCTGTCTGAAAGCAAATGAACGATTCTCTCTTCAGAAGAGGCCAAGACTGAAGAGCTCTGAAAATTGCACGGAGTTCCAAAATATTGATCGGTAATCTCACCTCCTGAGATTCCCAAACTCCTTGTGCCGTCAGAGATCCCCACACAGCTCCCCAACCTGTGAGACTTGCATCTGTTGAAATTACAGTCCAGGTCGGAAGCACAAAAGAAGCCCCCTGAATTAAACGATGGTGATCTGTCCACCACATTAGAGAGTGTCGTACAATCGGTTTTAAAGATATTAATTGAGATATCTTTGTGTAATCCTTGCACCATTGATTCAGCATACAGAGCTGAAGAGGTCGCATGTGAAAACGAGCAAAGGGGATCGCGTCCGATGCAGCAGTCATAAGACCTAGAATTTCCATGCATAAGGCTACCGAAGGGAATGATTGTGACTGAAGGTTTCGACAAGCTGAAATCAATTTTAGACGTCTCTTGTCTGTTAAAGACAGAGTCATGGATACTGAATCTATCTGGAAACCCAGAAAGGTTACCCTTGTCTGAGGAATCAATGAACTTTTTGGTGAATTGATCCTCCAACCATGATCCTGAAGAAACAACACAAGTCGATTCGTATGAGATTCTGCTAAATGTAAAGACTGAGCAAGTACCAAGATATCGTCCAAATAAGGAAATACCACAATACCCTGTTCTCTGATTACAGACAGAAGGGCACCGAGAACCTTTGTAAAAATTCTTGGAGCTGTAGCTAGGCCAAACGGCAGAGCCACAAACTGGTAATGCTTGTCCAGAAAAGAGAATCTCAGGAACTGATAATGATCTGGATGAATCGGAATATGCAGATATGCATCCTGTAAATCTATTGTGGACATATAATGCCCTTGCTGAACAAAAGGCAAGATAGTCCTTACAGTTACCATTTTGAACGTTGGTATCCTTACATAACGATTCAATATTTTTAGATCCAGAACTGGTCTGAAGAAATTCTCCTTCTTTGGTACAATGAAGAGATTTGAATAAAACCCCATCCCCTGTTCCAGAACTGGAACTGGCATAATTACTCCAGCCAACTCTAGATCTGAAACACAATTCAGAAATGCTTGAGCTTTCACTGGATTTACTGGGACACGGGAAAGAAAAAATCTCTTTGCAGGAGGTCTCATCTTGAAACCAATTCTGTACCCTTCTGAAACAATGTTCTGAATCCAAAGATTGTGAACAGAATTGATCCAAATTTCTTTGAAAAAACGTAACCTGCCCCCTACCAGCTGAGCTGGAATGAGGGCCGCACCTTCATGTGGACTTAGAAGCAGGCTTTGCCTTTCTAGAAGGCTTGGATTTATTCCAGACTGGAGATGGTTTCCAAACTGAAACTGCTCCTGAGGATGAAGGATCAGGCTTTTGTTCTTTGTTGAAACGAAAGGAACGAAAACGATTATTAGCCCTGTTTTTACCCTTAGATTTTTTTTATCCTGTGGTAAAAAAGTTCCTTTCCCACCAGTAACAGTTGAGATAATAGAATCCAACTGAGAACCAAATAATTTGTTACCCTGGAAAGAAATGGAAAGTAGAGTTGATTTAGAAGCCATATCAGCATTCCAAGTTTTAAGCCATAAAGCTCTTCTAGCTAAAATAGCTAGAGACATAAACCTGACATCAACTCTGATAATATCAAAAATGGCACCACAGATAAAATTATTAGCATGCTGAAGAAGAATAATAATATTATGAGAATCATGATCTGTTACTTGTTGTGCTAAAGTCTCCAACCAAAAAGTTGAAGCTGCAGCAACATCAGCCAATGATATAGCAGGTCTAAGAAGATTACCTGAACACAGATAAGCTTTTCTTAGAAAGGATTCAATTTTCCTATCTAAAGGATCCTTAAACGAAGTACCATCTGACGTAGGAATAGTAGTACATTTAGCAAGGGTAGAAATAGCCCCATCAACTCTAGGGATTTTGTCCCAAAATTCTAATCTGTCAGACGGCAAAGGATATAATTGCTTAAAACGTTTAGAAGGAGTAAATGAATTACCCAATTTATCCCATTCTCTGGAAATTACTTCAGAAATAGCATTAGGAACAGGAAAAACTTCTGGAATAACCACAGGAGATTTAAATACCTTATCTAAACGTTTAGAATTAGTATCAAGAGGACCAGAATCCTCTATTTCTAAAGCAATTAGTACTTCTTTAAGTAAAGAACGAATAAATTCCATTTTAAATAAATATGAAGATTTATCAGCATCAATCTCTGAGACAGAATCCTCTGAACCAGAAGAGTCATCAGAATCAGAATGAGGATGTTCATTTAAAAATTCATCTGTAGAGAGAGAAGTTTTAAAAGATTTTTTATGTTTACTAGAAGGAGAAATAACAGACATAGCCTTCTTGATGGATTCAGAAACAAAATCTCTTATGTTATCAGGAACATTCTGCACCTGAGATGTTGAAGGAACTGCAACAGGCAATGGTACATTACTAAAGGAAATATTATCTGCATTAACAAGTTTGTCATGACAATTAATACAAACAACAGCCGGAGGAATAGCTACCAAAAGTTTACAGCAGATACACTTAGCTTTGGTAGTTCCAGCACTAGACAGCGATTTTCCTGAAGTATCTTCTGACTCAGATGCAACGTGAGACATCTTGCAATATGTAAGAGAAAAAACAACATATAAAGCAAAATTGATCAAATTCCTTAAATGACAGTTTCAGGAATGGGAAAAAATGCCAATAAACAAGCTTCTAGTAACCAGAAGCAAAGAAAAAATGAGACTGAAATAATGTGGAGACAAAAGCGACGCCCATATTTTTTAGCGCCAAATAAGACGCCCACATTATTTGGCGCCTAAATGCTTTTTGGCGCCAAAAATGGCGCCACATCCGGAACGCCGACATTTTTGGCGCAAAAGGACATCAAAAAAATGACGCAACTTCCGGCGACACGTATGACGCCGGAAACAGAAAAGATTTTTTGCGCCAAAAAAGTATGCGCCAAGAATGACGCAATAAAATGAAGCATTTTCAGCCCCCGCGAGCCTAACAGCCCATAGGGAAAAAAAGAGTCAAATTTTTTAAGGTAAGAAAAAATGATTGATTCAAATGCATTATCCCAAATATGAAACTGACTGTCTGAAAATAAGGAATGTTGAACATCCTGAGTCAAGGCAAATAAATGTTTGAATACATATATTTAGAACTTTATAAATAAAGTGCCCAACCATAGCTTAGAGTGTCACAGAAAATAAGATTTACTTACCCCAGGACACTCATCTACATGTTTGTAGAAAGCCAAACCAGTACTGAAAAGAAAATCAGCAGAGGTAATTGTATATAAATAAGAGTATATCGTCGATCTGAAAAGGGAGGTAAGAGATGAATCTCTACGACCGATAACAGAGAACCTATGAAATAGACCCCGTAGAAGGAGATCACTGCATTCAAAATAGGCAATACTCTCCTCACATCCCTCTGACATTCACTGCACGCTGAGAGGAAAACCGGGCTCCAACTTGCTGCGGAGCGCATATCAACGTAGAATCTAGCACAAACTTACTTCACCACCTCCATAGGAGGCAAAGTTTGTAAAACTGAATTGTGGGTGTGGTGAGGGGTGTATTTATAGGCATTTTGAGGTTTGGGAAACTTTGCCCCTCCTGGTAGGAATGTATATCCCATACGTCACTAGCTCATGGACTCTTGCTAATTACATGAAAGAAATATCAAATAGCACTAGATTAACTATACCCTACTAAACCTGTTATAATCAGAAAATCCTTAGGATCAGAGGTATATAGGTACATCTTCAAAGTTATTTGCCAGAGTATATGTGTGGCTACCATCCTTAGTTTCCCTATGACCACACTTAGCCTATCCAGAGGCACCTAATATAGTAGTACAACCTTCTTCTTGTCCACTAAGATATGTCTGAGATTTTATTATGGCCAAATTACTACTTTAAACATGTGAATACTTCCCTATTTTCCCTGTACAAGCTAGTAATTGTGCTAATGTTGCTAATACCATATATTTTATATCTGTTATGTGTTTTATTTTAGTGGTGGCTAACTCTCATTTCTTGCTTAAAGGTCTCCTTTTTAAACTATTAATCTAATAAGTGACCAACTCGCCTTAGGGCGTAATATAATTTGCAATGATACACTGTCACTACATTAAGAAGTAAAATTGAGGATAAGCTTGCCACTTTGCAAACTCTCATTTGTTCTAACGGTTTCATACATAAACAGAACAGTAATCAAAACTTGACTACATCTATTATATATAGACACAATTTTATTCTTAGACCTACGGGTACCTATGTTGGCTAATTGTTATACAATTCTTATGTTATGTTATATACTATCTGTTTTCCCATGGTTTCCTCATGTAATCTAAGTCTTAGATATGCTTAAAATATCTCTCATATGTACTAAGATAGATTGATTGTTTGCTGCACGACTCCGCATAAATCTTGGCATATACCAATAACTAGATAATTATACCCAAGACAACAGCTACTAGTCTAAACAATAATACATCTGCTCTATTTCATATAGTCGCATAAATTTTGCAACTTAAATCAACCCTTCTGCAACCCATCTATTCCTCAGCCTATATGTATCTGCAGGAGATTTTGTTAATTCCCCCACTTAGTTCCATAAGCTTCAATAATATACGATTTCTACGATTGGGCACTTCAATGTCCAAATCAGGTACCCTATGCTACTTACTTTTATATATGGCTCCGCCCCCCCACCCTTGTTCCCTATGCGTATAGCGGTGCTTACCCGCTGAATATCCCCCTCCCCCCTATATATCTCAGCCCAAGAGTGGCTGATACTCATGCTAAACCTCCACAGGCAGATGGTTTGGTCCTAGGTAAAATATTATTAGAATGTGGAGTTCATACGCTGATAATATAAAATGAAGTTCTATTTTCTCTCGCCTAAGATATTGTCTATCTTCATATTCAGATTTGAAATGTATGTGTATACTACTTTCGCAATAATATCTCTGTATAGACAATGTATTATTCTCTTTGTTGTAACTTTGGCCTTAGGGCGAGTCCTTGTTGTGATGATTTATGTTTAACTTCAATAAAAAAATTATTTTCAAAAAAAAAAAAAATGTAATATTCAAAATAAATATTGATGTCTTCACACAAACTTATTATCTATAATTTAGTATACCTTGGCTTGTGCTGATTTTATTCTATACAGGTGGCCCTCGTTTTACAACGGTTCAATTTACACCGTTTCAGAATAACAACCTTTTTTTCCAGTCATGTGACTGCTATTGAAAAGCATTGCGAAGCAGTGCATTTATTAAAATAGCCAGTAGGTGGAACTGTCCGCTTGTGTTGCAGCAAAGCCAAGCAAGCTGAAATTAATCAGTTTAACCAGACCTGAGCTATCAAGCAGATTTCAAAGGAACAAGATCTATAAATCAGTCCAGATTAGAAGGCATAGAAAGAACTGTTTGCTGAAAAATGCAAGTGAAGTCTGTGTTGTGTGATTATTTTATTAGGTTTATAATGCTGTTTAGCAAATGTTTTTGTTCATTTAACTTAGATTAATTATATATTCTGTGTTGTGTGATTATTTTATTAGGTTTATAATGCTGTTTAGCATTTAAAGTCTTCATTTCAAAGCTTTAAAAATAATGTATTAGGTGTTACTTATGACAATTTTGAGAGGGGCCTGGAACCTCCCTCCCTCACTTCCCATTGACTTACATTATAAACTGGGTTTCAATTTACAATGGTTTCAATTTACAAGCATTCCTTCTGGAACCTAACCCTGGTGTAAACTGAGGGCTACCTGTACTTATTTAACAGTGTTAGTAACTCGGATTCGGATCCCACCAGTAGCAGCCTCTGGAAGTGGAGAGATGCCCACTACTCCTCCACGTAAGTTATAACAAACTGAAAATATAAACAAACAAGACAGGCAATAATTATCTGGAGATTTTATGTAATTAAGCCTTTACTATAGCAAAAATAATCAGCTACAAATGATTTATTACGCAATTTTTCTACAAATAAATTTGTTAAAGGGATACTAAACCCAATTTTTTTCTTTCATGATTCAGATAGAGCATGAGATTTTAAGCACCTTTCTAATTTACTCCTACTATCAATTTTTCTTTGTTCTCATGCTATCTTGATTTGAAAAAGCAGTACCGTAAGCTTTAGAGCCAGACCATTTTTTGTTCAGCACCTGGGTAGCACTTGCTCATTTGTGGCTAAATGTAGCAAACCAATCAGCAAGCTCTACCAAGGTGCTGAACTAAAAATGGGCCGGCTACTAACCTTTTATTACTGCTTTTTCAAATCAAGATAACATGAGAACAAAGAAAAATTGATAATAGGAGTAAATTAGAAAGTTGCTTAAAATTGCATGTTCTATCAGAATCGTGAAATAAAAGATGTGGGGTTAGTATCCCTTTAATTGAATATAACTTTTATTTAGATTTGACAGAGAGATAAAATCTGTCCATCCTGGATTTTAAAATATATTTGAGCGAATAATGTATAATAAAAGTTTGTGGTTGCTGTCTTTTTCTTAGATATTATGGAAGAAATCTTTTAGCGAGAGTCTTTCTATGTCTGTACAACATGTCCACAAATACATTGGTTTTCATACAACAAAATAATAACATTTGATTATTGTTTCATCAATTTCAGAACTACGAGGCATGTCTGCAGGTGGAAGCCATAGCAGTCAACTGCATTCACCTGTTATTAGTGTAGAGGAAAGTCCTGTAGTCAATATTGAACAAACATGCTTCTCACCATCGTCACCTGTCAGCGTTGTCCAACCATCAACAGAACATCATGCCCCCATTGTGGATAAGCAGACAGCCCAGACTCAACCACCTCAACTGGAACAAGACAAGCCAACAGAACCGGAAACACAACATCGGTATAGCCGGACGGAAGAATTACTTCTTGAAAATTTACTGGCAACAAAAAAATTGACAAAAGCAGTCAACAATATGAGAAAGGATTTACATAGACACATAGACAGGGCATTAGCCCGTGTCAACAAAGAACAGAGGCAAGCAATAGATCATATGCACAAATCCATTTTGGATGCAATTTATCTAAATCAACACAATGTTTCATCACATGAAACATAGATAGAAGTTTATTATATTACTTAATGTTATGTCTTAAAATTACTAGCTGTGATACTTATTATTTAACAGAGGTTTCAATTGAAAGTTAAATTAAAACCTTCTTTATGAGCAGCACTCCATGCCGGTTTAATAAAAATTATTTATAGGAAAGTTATTGATTTGGGGCTTGGTATGTTTTTCACCCCTTATTGTTTTACCACAGTTTAACATATACCTCTACTGGTTAGAGGAGGTTACATTATCTGTATTAACTATGGCCTAGATTTGGAGTTTGGCGTTAGCCGTGAAAACCAGCGTTAGAGGCTCCTAACGCTGGTTTTAGGCTAACTCCGGTATTTGGAGTCACTCAAAATAGGGTCTAACGCTCACTTTTCAGCCGCGACTTTTCCATACCGCAGATCCCCTTACGTCAATTGCGTATCCTATCTTTTCAATGGGATCTTTCTAACTCCGGTATTTAGAGTCGTGTCTGAAGTGAGCGTTAGACATCTAACGACAAAACTCCAGGCGCAGGAAAAAAGTCAGTAGTTAAGAGCTTTTTGGGCTAACGCTGGTTCATAAAGCTCTTAACTACTGTACTCTAAAGTACACTAACACCCATAAACTACCTATGTACCCCTAAACCGAGGCCCCCCCCCCACATCGCCGCCACTCGATTAAATTTTTTTAACCCCTAATCTGCCGACCGCCACCTACGTTATACTTATGTACCCCTAATCTGCTGCCCCTAACACCGCCGACCCCTGTATTATATTTATTAACCCCTAATCTGCCCCCCACAACGTCGCCGCCAGCTACCTACAATAATTAACCCCTAATCTGCCGACCGCAAAGCGCCGCCACCTACATTAAAGCTATGTACCCCTAATCTGCTGCCCCTAACACCGCCGACCCCTATATTATATTTATTAACCCCTAATCTGCCCCCCTCAACGTCGCCTCCACCTGCCTACAATTATTAACCCCTAATCAGCTGAGCGGACCGCACCGCTACTATTATAAAGTTATTAACCCCTAATCCGCCTCACTAACCCTATAATAAATAGTATTAACCCCTAATCTGCCCTCCATAACATCACCAACACCTAACTTCAATTATTAACCCCTAATCTGCCGACCGGAGCTCACCGCTATTCTAATAAATGGATTAACACCTAAAGCTAAGTCTAACCCTAACACTAACACCCCCCTAAATTAAATATAATTTTAATCTAACGAAATTAATTAACTCTTATTAAATAAATTATTCCTATTTAAAGCTAAATACTTAGCTGTAAAATAAACCCTAATATAGCTACAATATAAATTATAATTACATTGTAGCTATTTTAGGATTAATATTTATTTTACAGGCAACTTTGTAATTATTTTAACCAGGTACAATAGCTATTAAATAGTTAAGAACTATTTAATAGTTACCTAGTTAAAATAATTACAAAATTACCTGTAAAATAAATCCTAACCTAAGTTACAATTAAACCTAACACTATACTATCATTAAATTAATTAAATAAAATACCTACAATTACCTACAATTAAACCTAACACTACACTATCAATACATTAATTAAATACAATATCTACAAATAACTACAATGAAATAAACTAACTAAAGTACAAAAAATAAAAAAGAACTAAGTTACAAAAAATAAAAAAAAATCTACAAACATCAGAAAAATATTACAACAATTTTAAACTAATTACACCTACTCTAAGCCCCCTAATAAAACAACAAAGCCCCCCAAAATAAAAAAATGCCCTACCCTATTCTAAATTACTAAAGTTCAAAGCTCTTTTACCTTACAAGCCCTGAACAGGGCCCTTTGCGGGCCATGCCCCAAGAAGTTCAGCTCTTTTGCCTGTAAAAAAAAACATACAATACCCCCCCCAACATTACAACCCACCACCCACATACCCCTAATCTAACCCAAACCCCCCTTAAATAAACCTAACACTAAGCCCCTGAAGATCATCCTACCTTGTCTTCACCTCACCAGGTATCACCGATCCGTCCTGGCTCCAAAATCTTCATCCAACCCAAGCGGGGGTTGGCGATCCATCATCCGGTGGCTGAAGAGGTCCAGAAGAGGCTCCAAAGTTTTCATCCTATCCGGGAAGAAGAGGCGATCCGGACCGTCAACCATCTTGATCCAAGCGGCATCTTCTATCTTCATCCGATGACGACCGGCTCCATCCTGAAGACCTCCACCGCGGACCCATCTTCTTCCGGCGACGTCCAACTGAAGAATGACGGTTCCTTTAAGGGACGTCATCCAAGATGGCGTCCCTCGAATTCCGATTGGCTGATAGGATTCTATCAGCCAATCGGAAATTAGGTAGGAATATTCTGATTGGCTGATGGAATCAGCCAATCAGAATCAAGTTCAATCCGATTGGCTGATCCAATCAGCCAATCAGATTGAGCTTGCATTCTATTGGCTGTTCCGATCAGCCAATAGAATGCGAGCTCAATCTGATTGGCTGATTGGATCAGCCAATCGGATTGAACTTGATTCTGATTGGCTGATTCCATCAGCCAATCAGAATATTCCTACCTTAATTCCGATTGGCTGATAGAATCCTATCAGCCAATCGGAATTCGAGAGACGCCATCTTGGATGACGTCCCTTAAAGGAACCGTCATTCTGCAGTTGGACGTCGCCGGAAGAAGATGGGTCCGCGGTGGAGGTCTTCAGGATGGAGCCGGTCGTCATCTGATGAAGATAGAAGATGCCGCTTGGATCAAGATGGTTGCCGGTCCGGATCGCCTCTTCTTCCCGGATAGGATGAAGACTTTGGAGCCTCTTCTGGACCTCTTCAGCCACCGGATGATGGATCGCCAACCCCCGCTTGGGTTGGATGAAGATTTTGGAGCCAGGACGGATCGGTGATACCTGGTGAGGTGAAGACAAGGTAGGATGATCTTCAGGGGCTTAGTGTTAGGTTTATTTAAGGGGGGTTTGGTTTAGATTAGGGGTATGTGGGTGGTGGGTTGTAATGTTGGGGGGGGGGTATTGTATGGGTTTTTTTACAGGCAAAAGAGCTGAGCTTCTTGGGCCATGCCCCGCAAAGGGCCCTGTTCAGGGCTGGTAAGGTGAAAGAGCTTTTAACTTTAGTAATTTAGAATAGGGTAGGGCATTTTTTATTTTGGGGGGCTTTGTTGTTTTATTAGGGGGCTTAGAGTAGGTGTAATTAGTTTAAAATTGTTGTAATATTTTTCTTATGTTTGTAGATTTTTTTTTATTTTTTGTAACTTAGTTCTTTTTTATTTTTTGTACTTTAGTTAGTTTATTTCATTGTAGTTATTTGTAGATATTGTATTTAATTAATGTATTGATAGTGTAGTGTTAGGTTTAATTGTAGGTAATTGTAGTTTTTTTATTTAATTAATTTAATGATAGTATAGTGTTAGGTTTAATTGTAACTTAGGTTAGGATTTATTTTACAGGTAATTTTGTAATTATTTTAACTAGGTAACTATTAAATAGTTCTTAACTATTTAATAGCTATTGTACCTGGTTAAAATAATTACAAAGTTGCCTGTAAAATAAATATTAATCCTAAAATAGCTACAATGTAATTATAATTTATATTGTAGCTATATTAGGGTTTATTTTACAGGTAAGTATTTTGCTTTAAATAGGAATAATTTATTTAATAAGAGTTAATTAATTTCGTTAGATTAAAATTATATTTAATTTAGTGGGGTGTTAGTGTTAGGGTTAGACTTAGCTTTAGGGGTTAATCCATTTATTAGAATAGCGGTGAGCTCCAGTTGGCAGATTAGGGGTTAATAATTGAAGTTAGGTGTCGGCTATGTTATGGAGGGCAGATTAGGGGTTAATACTATTTATTATAGGGTTAGTGAGGCGGATTAGGGGTTAATAACTTTATTTTAGTAGCGCTCAGGTCCGCTCGGCAGATTAGGGGTTAATAAGTGTAGGCAGGTGGAGGCAACGTTCTGGGGGGCAGATTAGGGGTTAATAAATATAATATAGGGGTCGGCGGTGTTAGGGGCAGCAGATTAGGGGTACATAAGGATAATGTAAGTAGCGGCGGTTTACGGAGCGGCAGATTAGGGGTTAAAAATAAAATGCAGGTGTCAGCGATAGCGGGGGCGGCAGATTAGGGGTTAATAAGTGTAAGGTTAGGGGTGTTTAGACTCGGGGTACATGTTAGGGTGTTAGGTGCAGACTTAGGAGGTGTTTCCGCATAGCAAACAATGGGGCTGCGTTAAGAGCTGAACGCGGCTTTTTTGCAGGTGTTAGGTTTTTTTTCAGCTCAAACAGCCCCATTGTTTTCTATGGGGGAATCGTGCACGAGCACGTTTTTTAGGCTGGCCGCTTGCGTAAGCAACTCTGGTATTGAGGGTTGAAGCTGCGTTAAAAATGCTCTACGCTCCTTTTTTGGAGCCTAACGCAGCCTTTATGTGGACTCTCAATACCAGAGTTATTTTTATGGTGCGGCCAGAAAAAAGCCGGTGTTAGCTACGTGGGTCGTTACCGACAAAACTCCAAATCTAGGCCTATATGTGATACTTCCATCTCATTTTCAGTCCATGTTATGTATTCCCCTCTACTTCAATCTTCACTCAAAGTAACCCAATGTTTGGAATATAAGCGGCTGTACTTCATACCACACGAGCCACTTGGGGGAGATAATAAAGAAGTGTCTTTATGATATATACTATTCAAATAGTGTAAGTTAGAGGACCGACTTTACTACTATGGGTCTTTTTATAAAGCATAAGGTCACGTGTATTTTTGTTATTCACTGTACCTTATTTACACTTTAGTTGTGGGAAGGGGGTGCTTGTTGACTCTTCCTCAGTGTATCAGGAGCCACAGAAATTCAGGTGACTTCAGATCTGTGTCCTTATATTATTGTATATTTATAATATCTGTGCCAGTAGGAACTCCTCGGAAATACTCTTGGGATGGGTAAACTATGTAATCTTAATATGTACCTAGGACTGTAATGCATGCCTGTTCTCACTAGCAAATTTATAAGTTTCATGTATATCTCCTGTTCTTCAGCTATGTATCTTCCCACATAAGCTATGCAGGGAGGACAATGGAGAGGTTGTTTGATATGCTTTTCTAAAATAGTGCAAGGTAGAGGACTTATTCTACTGACTTGCTCCATCTGCATCCCTATATAGTTACCATTATATATATCACCTCCCCCACCCCCCCTCACACCCATAGTCACCCAACTTGGTGACTTTTTTAGCAGTATTAACCCGCTGAGTAATATTAACTTCTCTCTTCAACATTATATGCCCCATTGGGTACAAGAGTTACCTGTTCTGTCAAGAGAGGGAATTGGCATCTTAATACTAATTTTATACCCACACACATAAGTTTGTAAATTTGTGCCTCCTTCCATAATAAAAAATGTGTCATAGCTTATAAAGGGCCAGTATAACATATCATTCTCTTAGGCAGCTATTCTTGATTCAGAGGGGCTAATATTAAGTTATCCTATAAATTAGTATACAAAATCTAAAAATAGGTATCATTACCTAGCAGAAATATTAGGCATTTATAATTCAAAGATGCTCTGTTGGGTCTTAATATTTAGGTTGGTTACTTCTATATGTTTAAGTCGTATCATACCTGAAGCTGTCTATATGTAATGACATGGTTTGTTGTCATATTGTTTTTGTATGAGCTAGTCCATTTCAACAATGTTATGTATATCATTATAGTAACCATATAGCTATGCTAAATACCTTAATAAAAACCATTGATTCAACAAAAAAAATTTTTATTTAGAAGTACAAATGTATTGATAATACTTACCCGTGAACTCCTTGTAGCATCCTCTTTTTTAAGGTCTGTCTCCTCCCTCAAAGTCAAGTCTACAGTTTTTCTTTAGTATTCTCTTAAAAATATTAGAAAGAAAAAGAGAATATTTTATTAATAAATGGAAATAAATGATGGAATATGGATTAAGTGGTAAATTTAAAAGTCACTCACTTGTTTGTGCCTCTGTGCACAGCATTAATATTATTGTATTTTTTTCTTATGAGGAGCGGACTTCTAGAATGACAACACTGTCCTAGAGATTAACCGTATTTTTTGGCGTATGTTAGCAGCTGGCTGATTGTTAAATCTATATTTGTTTGTAGCACTAATATTTTTTCTTAGTGCCCAAAAATATTATTCTTAGTTGTAATTCAAAGTTTTTTTTATTAAAAATGAAGACAATAATTTTGGATAACAGTCTCCAAAACTCCCACTAACTAATAAAACAATTTGTGGCTTAACTCGAACTGTAACTAATGTGTGACAATGCTTACAACAGAAACTTTTCATGTAACGTGTAAATATGTGTTAACAATTGTAAAATTATGATTAAGGCGCACTTATTAATTATAAACGATTTAAAAAAAATTGATACACTAATACAAATGCTTGAGCAAGCTTGTTTAGGCTAAATCAAGATATAAAAAAATAACAAAAAATATAAAGAAAGTCAATACAAAGTTGAAATTGTAATAAAATCAACCATCACACCCTTGGGAAGTAAAATCGCTGTGACGTAGAAGGTTATTTTTTGGTCGCCATTCAATGACAAATCGTCACATTACATTTCAATGTTTATTATGAAATATTTAAGGTTGAAGGTCACATGACGTTACCTTCAAATTACTAAAATAAATCAAAATAATTGTATTTTTTGGCCTTAGCTTTTAAGTTTAAATTATTTGGAATTTGTTTTACATTTTTGGATGGATACCCTGCTGTAGTGGGAATAAAATATATTATGTCTCAAAGAGGGGTAGAAAATTTTGAATTTGGGAAGTTACTTGATTGATGACCTCTAGCTAACTACAAAATATCATCAAAATAAGAGATCTTTTGCTTTAGGAGCCATGATGATTTGTCATGTAATAACAACCAGCAAAGCCGGATTAGCCTAACGGGATACCAGTAAATGTATTGGTGGGTGGCAGCAGCAGCTATGGCTAGAAAAGCTACAATTTAAAGTGCTGATTAATGGATGTAATTGGGCTTTACAGTGCATATAGCAAGAATATGGGGAAAAATTAATTAAAAAATAATATACTATAATTCTGAAACTAAATATTGTGGGGAAGGAGTATCCCAGTAATATCACCTTTGAGAAAAATTGAATGTGTGCATTATACTGAGTGAATGGAAAATAGGGCTGTTCGCCCAATTTTCCAGGGATGATTTTAATTCCCAGTCCAGTACTGACTGGCACACTGCACAAGTGGGTCAGCAGGAGATTATATCCACTTTTTAATCAGAATCAAAGCTGAGAGCTGGGTAACCCAGCTTTGGTAGATTTATTTTTAAAAATGTCATCTGCTCCAGGAGCTGGGGGGACAACTGTGAACGATGAGGTGAAAGTGTATTTCCTGTGATTGAAAATACACGTTCACTGTGGACGCTGGTTGGGGGACAGGAAACTAGCTCTTGGGCTACCACAGACAGGACAGGCCACAAATACCTCTTTTCATCCCAAAATGTCAAGGGATCTGTACTGGGGGGCAGGGGAGGTTGAGATAGGTAAAGCTTAACCATGTCGGCAGCATTGCTATCTTTCATCGGGGGATCTCTAATGTCTCCAACCAATGTGCCCAGTGTATCAGCCCAAAACGTAGCTGCTGTGGTGGGACGAGGACAAGCAGCAGTGCTAGAGCTTTTGGTTTTAGGTGAGTATCACTATCAGACTCTGTCATCTCTTCATCTTCCTCTACAGGTGACATTTTTTTTTGTCTATCACGCACCCTCTGTATCAATTTGTCCCTCCATGAGGTCAAGCTATTTGTACGGAGTGCTATCTTTCCCTTTACTCTAGGATCACAAAGTGTGGCTAGCATGTAGTGAGGGCTAATGTCGATGCACTCTTTTACGCGCCGAGTCAGTTGCTCCTTCAACCTCCTTACAAGGGCAGCAACATCATCATGAAGATTACCACCAGGCAATACTTCCCTATTAGTAAGGAAATTATCTAATAGGTTCGAGCGGTGAGTGAAGAGGGAAATGACTTGTGCCAGGCTAGCATTCTCTTGACTTAAATTTTCTGTCACCGCCCGAAAAGGTGTGAGGACTGCCACTACCTGTTCAATCATGGCCCAGTCATCCCTGCCCAGTGGTCTGTCAATGCCAATGGAATGATTGTATGCCATTGCATGGATTGCCTTTTGCTGTTCTAATATACGCTCCAGCACATCTAATGTGGAGTTCCATCTAGTACTCACATCTTGTTTGAGTCGGTGCTCTGCAAGTCCAAAATTTTTCTGTTCCTGCCTAAGGAGATGGCTATCTTTGACACTATGATGGAAGTGGCCAGCTACTTCCGGTGTCGTGATCGAGGGCAGCCTTAACAACAAGATGCAGTACATGTGCCGAACAGCGTATAACCACAAACCCGCCATCTCGTAGCTCCTTTAGCATATTGGCTGCTGCATCAGTGACAACAAAACCCATTTGTGCCTTTGTCCCTGCCTGCTCTCCTAGCCACTGAGCCACCATATTATTCAGTGCATGTCGGATGTTCTGTGAGGTGTGCTGATGATCCATCACCTCAGCATGCAGGGGAAAGGAGCGGTACCCCTTGGCTACTGCACCAGTCACTGAGTCTGAGGTTTTTGAGCCTGAACTTTTGGCTGATATAACTGGTGGTGACACATTTGGCAGCCACCAATGTGCCGTCAAAGACAGGAAGGCATGTTGGCCACTAGGAGCACTCCATAGGTCAGTGGTGAAGTGCACTGACTGTCCAGCAGCCTTTACCAGCTCCTCCTTCAAAACAACAACGCATGATCAGTAAAGTGAGGGAATTACAGATCTACTGAATGTGGTACGAGCAGGAACTTTATAATGGGGTGCAACTGCCTCCATAAGTTGTTTAAAGGGGTCGCCTTCCACCATATTAAAAGGAGCCCCTCCAACCGCTATGAGCTGGCCAATGAGGCGTGTAATTTTTCACACCTGCTGTCTTGACATCCGACTGGAATGAAATACACCAAATTGCTCCATTGTGGGCTGGGTGGATTTCATGGGATGTTGGCTGACACTGATAGCAGCTGCACCAGAAGAGGCATGATCACCATGCCCCTTGTGATTCCTACTGGTGGTGACTGTGACACTGCTAGTAGTAGTTCCCCTAGTAGTGCTGGCTGGAGCAGAGACACTACTTTCTTCCCTTAACACCACTGGCTTGTGATGGGTGCGAAGGTGTTGATTCATTCCTGAATTGGTCAGATGCCCCAACACTCTACCCCGGCTGACTTCCCTACCACACAATTTGCATTTGGCTTGGCGACCATCACCAATAGCCTCAAAATGCTCCCACACTTGTGCACAACGGGTACCTTTGCCACTGTGCAGTGAAGAATCTTTTGTGACAGTTTCTTTGGCCGCACATGCTGTTTTTGTTATTTCATGGCCTTCTCTCTGTGATGTAACAGGAGGAGGCCTAAACATTGAAGGGATGGTGGGAATGGAGGAGGTTAGTGGCCTATCAGTAGTGGCGGGTGCACTAACTACAATCTGGCTGGGAGACTCAACACGAGCTATTGAAGAGCTCGGTGACACTTGTGGTGACGATGTTGGAGACGGAGAGGAATACAAATCTATAGAATACTGGGAATTCTGGGTAGGTGAATAGTGAATTTGATCATCTGGTTCAAAATTATAAGATGACGCTGATTCATCCATGTCAGTAAACATGGATTTATCACTAGCGACATATGTTGGGGAGCCCTCTTCTCCCTGGTGACTACTGGTGCCCTCTTCACGTATATCAATAGCAGATGGGCTATCAGTAATGTTGGCACTGGCAGTAGCAGTGGTGGTGGCGGCAGTATCAGCATGAGAAATTTTTTCTTCCTCATACTCAAATACTTCACGTTTGGGCTGCTTAAATGAATGTTCACTGGAAAAAGCCTGCGTTGGTACTGTTTGGCTTCTACTGTAAAACATTTTAGTTGGCAACACGGTACTAGAACTGGACATAGCAGAGGTGGTGACACAACTGGCACTAGTGATTGTACTAGTTGTTTTGGGGGAAAGCTCCGCAAAATTAAGACGCCGCCGAAATGCGGACTGCTTCCTGGTCTCAGAGGAGGACATATCAACCCTGCTAGAGGATTGTGAACTTGAATTTTTACTTACAGCCCTTTGAAATTTAGAGGGTGGACTCAGATGACTACTAGTACTACCGCTAGTGAGTCTACGAGTGCTTTGACTACTGCTGCTGCTAGCTCTGCTTGAACCAATAAACTTTACCTGAGGCTGCTTCATTTGCCTCTCCTTTGTAGTATCAGGTCTATTGTGAGACCTAAATGATGTTTCACATGTGGAGGGTGGATGACAAATGTCTGTGCCTGGCAATGAGGATGTGGATTCTGTGGAAGGATTTGACACAGACAGTAACGGTACACATGTGGTGTCACTGGTGGTTACTGTGTCACTGCTACTGGTTGTTTGAGGAACATGAGGTGGGGGAGGACTATCCATTACAAATAGTTAGGTAGTTGTCTACTAATTATATATATTTAAAAAATAAAAATTGAAAAATTAAATAATACTAATTATTACTATAGATTTAGCTAATAATAGAGATTGGATAATGTGTCTTCTGATGATGCTGATGTGTTCCAAAAAAAAAAAAACCTATGCTAAAGGACAAGTGTGCCTGCTGTAATGTAATATAGGAAGACAGCAAAGCAAATAAAGAACTCTGATAAACAAACAAAAAAAAGTAATTAAATTGTGTGTGGATATCTATCAAAAATGATGAATAGTATACATACACACACACCAAAAAAAATCCTATGCAAAAAGAAGAAATGTGCCTGTAGTGTAATATAGGTTTATATTTACAGCACAGAAAATAAAGAACTCTGATAAACAAACAAAAAAAAATTTAATTAATTGTTTGTGGATATCTATCTACAATGATGAATAGTATACATACACACAAAAATCGTATGCAAAAACAACAAATGTGCCTGTAATGTTATATAGGTTTACAGCGCAGAAAATAAATTAAACTACAGTTAAACAAAAAAAAATGTAATTAAATTCTGTGTGGGGATATCTATCTACAATGAGGAATAGTATACATACACACACACACAACAAATAATAATTAGATTTATCCACAAAGAGTAAATAAGGGCGATGTCTTTGTCTTTTGCTGATGTGTTCAAAAATAAAAAAAAATCCTATAATCATTCAGCAACCTGTGTGCCTGTTATCTAACTTTAAGACAGCACACAAACAGCAATAACTATATCTCTGTCTTAAACAAAAACAAAATAATTGCAGTGAGCTCAGCTCTGCTCATACAGATAGAACTCCAAAAAAGTCACACAAGACAATCAATACAATAGTACACAATTATAATATTTATTTTTAACTAACTACTAACTAACTAGTACTCTAGTGAGAAGTTCAAAATAATAACAATTATTAATGCAAGAACTATAAGATAAAGAAATATATATTTGACTGTTGTAAAACTTTCTCCTCTCCCTTGAGTCACAATTTCAGCCCAAAATAATAATATAATAAGCAAAAATACGCAGACCAGTAAATCTCTAGGACACTGTGCCTTCTTCTCTTCTTAACTGTTCAACTTCACAACAAGTTCAGGGATTGTCTTCTGCTGCAATGCTGACAGAATGCAAGTCTGATAATGTCTGCCTTCTGATTAACACAACAGATAAGCACAGCCCTTGAGGAAAAGCTATAGCACATTGCACTGCGTGTGACAGTAATCCAACCCACAACATTTAAAGGGACATAATACTCATTTGCTAAATCACTTGAAACTGATGCAGTATAACTGTAAAAAGCTGACAGGAAAATATCACCTGAGCATCTCTATGTAAAAAAGGAAGATATTTTACCTCACAATCTCCTCAGCTCAGCAGAGTAAGTTCTGTGTAAAAAGTTATATTCAGCTGCTCCCAGCTGCAGGTAAAAAAAAAAAAAAAAATGAAGAAATGAACAGCGGCCAATCAGCATCAGCAGTGCTGAGGTCATGAACTCTTACTGTGAGAGTTAAGTCAAATCTCATGAGATTTCATAGTAAGCTTCCTTTACCTGATTGGTGAAATAATATGAGAGTTCACGAGGCTCATCCTTTCAGCTGTCCCAGGACAGACACACTAAAATGCTGCTTAGAAATCCTTTACAATGGGAGGTGGCTACTGAGGAACTTTTGAGGTAAAATATCTTTCTTTTTTACATAGAGATGTTCAGGAGATATTTTCTAGTCAGCTTTTTACAGCTATACTGCATCACTTTCAGGTGTTTAAACATTTGGGTATTATGGCCCTTTAAATAATATAATTATTGGACCAGAAAACTATCACTGTGACAGTAATCCAACCCCCAAAACAAAAGGAATGATCTGATTGGACAAGAAGATATATGACACTACACTCATTTTAATAAACTAATCAATTTGAATCGATTCGTTGTCACTCGTTATTAGTAGTATACCACTAAAACATAATTTATGTAAGAACTTACCTGATAAATTCATTTCTTTCATATTAGCAAGAGTCCATGAGCTAGGGACGTATGGGATATACATTCCTACCAGGAGGGGCAAAGTTTCCCAAACCTTAAAATGCCTATAAATACACCCCTCACCACACCCACAATTCAGTTTAACGAATAGCCAAGAAGTGGGGTGATAAGAAAGGAGCGAAAGCATCAAAAAAATAAGGAATTGGAATAGTTGTGCTTTATACAAAAAAATCATAACAACCACAAAAAAGGGTGGGCCTCATGGACTCTTGCTAATATGAAAGAAATGAATTTATCAGGTAAGTTCTTACATAAATTATGTTTTCTTTCATGTAATTAGCAAGAGTCCATGAGCTAGTGACGTATGGGATAATAAATACCCAAGATGTGGAACTTCCACGCAAGAGTCACTAGAGAGGGAGGGATAAAATAAAGACAGCCAATTCCGCTGAAAAATTAATCCACTACCCAAATCAAAAAAGTTTCAATTTTTATAATGAAAAAAACTGAAATTATAAGCAGAAGAATCAAACTGAGACAGCTGCCTGAAGTACCATTCTACCAAAACTGCTTCTAAAGAAGAGAAAACATCAAAATGGTAGAACATAGTAAAAGTATGCAAAGAAGACCAAGTCATTGCTTTGCAAATCTGATCAACAGAAGCTTCATTCTTAAAAAGCCCAGGAAGTAGAAACTTACCTAGTAGAATGAGCCGTAATCCTCCGAGGCGGGAATCCACCCGACTCCAAATAAGCATGATGAATGAAACGTTTAAGCAAGATGCCAAATAAATGGCAGAAGCTTTTTGACCTTCCTAAAACCAGAAAAGATAAAAAATAGACTAGAAGTCTATCTGAAATCTGAATAGCTTCAACATAGAATTACAACAACTCTTACCATATCCAAAGAAAGTAAGAATCTCACCAAAGAAGTCTTAGGAAAACAATAATTCCTCCCTAATGTTTGTTAGAATTTACAACTTTAGGTAAGAATTGAAATGAGGACAGCAAAAACCACCTTATCCTGATGAAAAAAATCAGAAAAAAGAGATTCACAAGAAAGAACAGATAATTCAAAAACTGTTCTAGCTGAAGAGATGTCCAAAAAGAACAATACTTTCCATGAAAGTAATTAATGTCCAGAGCAAGCATATGCTCAAATAGAAGAGCCTGAAAAACCTTCAGAACCCAAATAAGACTCCAAGGAGGAGAAATTGGCTTAATGACAGGTTTGATACGAATCAAAACCTGAACAAAATGATGAATATCAGGAAGTAACACTGCCTTATCCTGATGAAAAATCAGAAAAAGATATTCACAAAAAAGAGCAGATAACTCAAAAATTCTTCTAGCAGAAGAAATAACCAAAAGGAACAATACTTTTCCAAGAAAGTAATTTAATGTTCAGAAAATGCATAGTTTCAAACGGAGGAGCCTGTAAAGCCCTCAGCACCAAATTGAGACTCCAAAGAGGAGAGATTGAATTAATGACAGGCTTGATACGGACCAAAGCCTTTACAAAACAATGAATATCAGGATGATTAGCAATCTCTCTGTGAAAAAAGAACAGAAAGAGTAGAGATTTGTCCTAACAAAGAACTGAAGACAAAACCTTATCCAAACCAACCTGAAAAAATAATACAATTCTATGAATTTTAAAAGAATGCCAAGAAAAGTAGGTCTTCCAGACTCAATAATAAATCTTTCTAGAGACAGATTTACGAGCCTGAAACATAGTATTAATCAATGAGTCAGAGAAACCTCTATGACTAAAAACCAAGCGTTCAATCTCCATCCCTTCAAATTTAATGATTTGAGATCCTGATGGAAAAAATGGGCCTTGAGAAAGAAGGTCTGGTTTAAACGGAAGTGTCCAAGGTTGGCAACTGGCCATCCGAATGAGATCCGCATACCAAAACCTGAGAGGCCATGCTGGAGGCACCAGCATAACAAACAAATACTCCATAAGAATTTTGGAAATCACTTTGGAAGAAGAACTAGAGGCGGAAAGAAATAGGCAAAAAGATAATTCCAAAGAAATGTCAATGCATACACTACTTCCGCCTGAAGATCCCCGGACCTGAATAGGCCCCTGGGAAGTTCTTTATTCAGATGAGATGCCAACAGATCTATTTCTAGAAATGCTCACATCTGAAAAATTCAAAAACATATCTGGGTAAGAGAGACCATTCTCCCGGAAGTAAAGCTTGATTAACAGAGATAATCCACTTCCCAAATATCTATACCTGGGAAAAAAAACACAGAATTTAGATAGGAGCTGGATTTAGCCCAAGCTAATATCCGAGACACTTCTGTCACAGCCTAAGGACTGATAGTCCTACCCTGATGATTGACTTGTGATATTGTCTGAAAAACAATAAACGTTTCTTCTTCAAAAAGAAACTAACTGAAAAACTCTGAGAAAGCACGGAGTTCTAAAATATCAAATGGTAATCTCGCCTCCTGAGATTTCCAAACCCCTTGTGCTGACAGAGATCCTCAGACAGCCTCCCAACCAAAAAGGATCACATCTGTAGAGATCATGGTCCAGGTTGAAAGAAAAGAAGAGACCTGTAGAACTAAATGATGGTGATCTTAACCACCAAATCAAGAGAGATAAATATTAGGATTTGAAGATTTAAAATGCAAAATCCTAGAATCCCTGCACCATAATTCAGCATAAAAGACTGGAAAAGTTCTTTCTATTGAAAATGAGCAAAGGGAATTGAATCCAATGCTGTGGCCATAAGACCTAAAACTTCTATGCATATATAGCAACTGAAGGAAATAATAGAGACTAAAGGTACCGACAGACGTAACCCAATAAAATTGTCCCTTGTCTGATAGAGACAAATACAGTGACACAAACTATCTGGAAACCTAAAAAAAGGTGACCCTTGTGTGAGGAATCAAGAGCTTTTGAAAAAAAGATCCTCTAACTATGTCCTGGAAGAACAAAGTGAATCATATGAGATTCCGCATCCACAGAAAATAATCTGAATAAAAACAGAAAAATGAAAATATGCATTTATTGTATCTAATGAAAACAAATAATGCTATCACTGACCAAAAAAAGGCAGAATAGTTTGAATAAAACTCCAAAACCCAGTTCCTAAAAATGGAACTGGAAGAAATACCCCAGAAGATTCCAGGTCTGAGCAGCGCTTGAACCCCACGGGTGATCAGCCATGCTTCAACAGTACCCAAAATATATAGGACCGAAACACACTTAAAGAAAGTGTTAGCCTTACTGGAATAAAATCAAAGAAATTTGGACCGAATAGAACCAAATAAATTTCAAAAAAGTCTTAACCTGCCCCTTGCCAGCCAAGCTGGAATACGGCACGTACATCGCAATTTTAGGGAGCTGATTTCGAACTGAAAAATTTCCAATTAAAAACATATTACTTGGGAAAGAATTCAGGAATTTGTTCCTTAATAAGAACAACCAAACTAGTATAAGCTTAAAGTTTTTAGTCTTAGAACTCAATCTTGAAGCCCAGAGTAACAGTTAAGAATTGAATCCAATTATAAAACAAATAATTGATTATCTTAGAACAAAAGAAATATGGATTTTTAGAAATCACAAAATTCTTCTAGCTAAAACAGCTAAAGACATAGATTAAACCTCATTTGCAAAAATATTCAACAAAATGAAGACAAAAATGAAAATATTAGCATGATAGTCCAGTTAAAGGACCAGTCAATACTTGCATAATCAATAAATGCAAAACAACAAGACAAATGCAACAGGACCTAGTCTAGTAAATTTTGTCCCTTTAACAATGCTAAAATAAATCATAATCTGATACTTGATCTTAAAGTAAACAGAAAAAATGAAGCAATTGCAACATCCAAATAAATCACAGGTCCAAGAAAAGTACCTGAAACTAAATAATTTTCAATAAATAAGATACAACCATCTAAAGGAAAATAAATACTATTTTGCTATAGAAACAATAGCATAATTAGTAGGAGTAGAGATAGCCCCAATAAATTGGAGAACCCTCTAAATTGAATTTAACTGCCGGCAAAGAATATAGTTTAAAACCTTTTAAGAAGAAAATTCTCAGCCTATTCCATTCCCTAGTATGAGGAATTGGAAAAAAAACCTCTGAAAACACAGAAGAATAAATAAGCATAAATAGTGTTAGCTAGTCTTGAAAAAGAACTAGTTACCTTAATATCCAAAATAATCAACACCTTTTCAACAAAGAACAAATGTACTTTAATAAAAAAAAAAAAAAAAAGTAGATTTGGTAGTGTCAATATCTGATGAAGAAAATTCTGAATGAGAAAAAACATCATCAGAGAAGGATAAATCAGTATGTTGTTAGTCATTTGAAACTTCAATAATTAAAAAAAGAAGTTTGAAAAAGACCTAAAAATTTTATTAGAAGGCGCGATGTCAGACAAAGCCTTTAAAATAGAATCAGAAAAATATTTCTTATAAATCTTCTAAATATTTCTTGTACATAAGATGTAAAAAGAATGGCAATATATAAAGCATAAATACTAATGGATTCTGCATGTAAAAGTTTATCATGATAACTTATTACAAACCATACCTAAAGATAAACATTCATAACATTTAAAATAAATGAACTTAGCTTTGGTAGGACTGAACTCAGTCAACAGGAATCCTCTTAGATTGTTTTAAAACAGGAACAGTGAAATCTTGCAATATGTAATAGAAAAAAACAATATTTAAAGCAAAATTATCAAATTCCTTAAATGACAGTTTCAGGAATGGGAAAAGAATGCAAAATAATAAGGCCTAGATTTGGAGTTTGGCGGTAGCCGTGAAAACCAGCGTTAGAGGCTCCTAACGCTGGTTTTAGGCTACCGCCGGTATTTGGAGTCACTTAAAAAAGGGTCTAACGCTCACTTTTCAGCCGCAACTTTTCCATACCGCAGATCCCCTTACGTAAATTGCGTATCCTATCTTTTCAATGGGATTTTTCTAACTCCGGTATTTAGAGTCGTGTCTGAAGTGAGCGTTAGAAATCTAACGACAAAACTCCAGCCGCAGAAAAAAGTCAGTAGTTAAGAGCTTTCTGGGCTAACGCCGGTTCATAAAGCTCTTAACTACTGTGCTCTAAAGTACACTAACACCCATAAACTACCTATGTACCCCTAAACCGAGGTCCCCCCACATCGCCGCAACTCGATTACATTTTTTTAACCCCTAATCTGCCGACCACCACCTACGTTATCCTTATGTACCCCTAATCTGCTGCCCCTAACACCGCCGACCCCTATATTATATTTATTAACCCCTAATCTGCCCCCCACAACGTCGCCGCCAGCTACCTACACTTATTAACCCCTAATCTGCCGTCCGCACGCCGCCGCCAGCTACATTATCCCTATGTACCCCTAATCTGCTGCCCTAACATCGCCGACCCCTATATTATATTTATTAACCCCTAACCTGCCTCCCACAACGTCGCCGCCACCTACCTACAATAATTAACCCCTAATCTGCCGACCGCAAAGAGCCGCCAGCTACATTATAGCTATGTACCCCTAATCTGCTGCCCCTAACACCGCCGACCCCTATATTATATTTATTAACCCCTAACCTGCCCTCCCTAACATCGCCGACACCTAACTTCAATTATTAACCCCTAATCTGCCGACCGAATCTCGCCGCTATTCTAATAAATGTATTAACCCCTAAAGCTAAGTCTAACCCTAACACTAACACCCCCCTAAATTAAATATAATTTTAATCTAACGAAATTAATTAACTCTTATTAAATAAATTATTCCTATTTAAAGCTAAATACTTACCTGTAAAATAAATCCTAATATAGCTACAACATAAATTATAATTATATTATAGCTATTTTAGGATTAATATTTATTTTACAGGTAACTTTGTATTTATTTTAACCAGGTACAATAGCTATTAAATAGTTAAGAACTATTTAATAGCTAAAATAGTTAAAATAATTACAAATTTACCTGTAAAATAAATCCTAACCTAAGTTAAAATTAAACCTAACACTACACTATCAATAAATTAATTAAATAAAAAAACTACAATTACCTACAATTAAACCTAACACTACACTATCAATAAATAAATTAAATACAATACCTACAAATAACTACAATGAAATAAACTAACTAAAGTACAAAAAATAAAAAAGAACTAAGTTACAAAAAATAAAAAAATATTTACAAACATAAGAAAAATATTACAATTTTAAACTAATTACACCTACTCTAAGCCCCCTAATAAAATAACAAAGCCCCCCAAAATAAAAAAAAATGCCCTACCCTATTCTAAATTACTAAAGTTCAAAGCTCTTTTACCTTACCAGCCCTGAACAGGGCCCTTTGCGGGGCATGCCTCAAGAAGTTCAGCTCTTTTGCCTGTAAAAAAAAACATACAATACCCCCCCCCCCAACATTACAACCCACCACCCACATACCCCTAATCTAACCCAAACCCCCTTAAATAAACCTAACACTAAGCCCCTGAAGATCATCCTACCTTGTCTTCACCATACCAGGTTCACCGATCCGTCCTGGCTCCAAAATCTTCATCCAACCCAAGCGGGGGCTGGCGATCCATCTTCTGGCGGCTGAAGAGGTCCAGAAGAGGCTCCAAAGTCTTCATCCTATCCGGGAAGAAGAGTAGATCCGGACCGGCAACCATCATCTTCCAAGCGGCATCTTCTATCTTCATCCAATGAGGACCGGCTCCATCCTGAAGACCTCCACCGCGGACCCATCTTCATCCGGCGATGTCCAACTGAAGAATGACGGTTCCTTTAAGGGACGTCATCCAAGATGGCGTCCCTCGAATTCCGATTGGCTGATAGGATTCTATCAGCCAATCGGAATTAAGGTAGGAATATTCTGATTGGCTGATGGAATCAGCCAATCAGAATCAAGATCACTCCGATTGGCTGATCCAATCAGCCAATCAGATTGAGCTCGCATTCTATTGGCTGATCGGAACAGCCAATAGAATGCGAGCTCAATCTGATTGGCTGATTGGATCAGCCAATCGGATTGAACTTGATTCTGATTGGCTGATTCCATCAGCCAATCAGAATATTCCTACCTTAATTCCGATTGGCTGATAGAATCCTATCAGCCAATCGGAATTCGAGGGACGCCATCTTGGATGACGTCCCTTAAAGGAACCGTCATTCTTCAGTTGGACGTCGCCGGATGAAGATGGGTCCACGGTGGAGGTCTTCAGGATTTTTATTTTATTTTTTGTACTTTAGTTAGTTTATTTAATTGTATTTATTTGTAGGAATTTTATTTAATTTATTTATTGATAGTGTAGTGTTAGGTTTAATTGTAGATAATTGTAGGTATTTTATTTAATTTATTGATAGTGTAGTGTTAGGTTTAATTGTAGGTAATTGTAGGTATTTTATTTAATTAATTTATTGATAGTGTAGTGTTAGGTTTAATTGTAACTTAGGTTAGATTTATTTTACAGGTAATTTTGTAATTATTTTAACTATTTTAGCCATTAAATAGTTCTTAACTATTTAATAGCTATTGTACCTGCTATTGTACCTGGTTAAAATAAATACAAAGTTACCTGTAAAATAAATATTAATCCTAAAATAGCTATAATATAATTATAATTTATGTTGTAGCTATATTAGGATTTATTTTACAGGTAAGTATTTAGCTTTAAATAGGAATAATTTATTTAATAAGAGTTAATTAATTTCATTAGATTAAAATTATATTTAATTTAGGGGGGTGTTAGTGTTAGGGTTTTCTTAGCTTTAGGGGTTAATACATTTATTAGAATAGCGGTGAGCTCCAGTCGGCAGATTAGGGGTTAATAATTGAAGTTAGGTGTCGGCGATGTTAGGAAGGGCAGATTAGGGGTTAATACTATTTATTATAGGGTTAGTGAGGCGGATTAGGGGTTAATAACTTTATTATAGTAGCGCTCAGGTTCGGTCGGCAGATTAGGGGTTAATAAGTGTAGGCAGGTGGAGGCGACGTTGTGGGGGGCAGATTGGGGGTTAATCAATATAATATAGGGGTCGGCGATGTTAGGGCAGCAGATTAGGGGTACATAGGGATAATGTAAGTAGCGGCGGTTTACGGAGCGGCAGATTAGGGGTTAATAATAATATGCAGGGGTCAGCGATAGCGGGGGCAGCAGATTAGGGGTTAATAAGTGTAAGATTAGGGGTGTTTAGACTCAGGGTACATGTTAGAGTGTTAGGTGCAGACGTAGGAAGTGTTTCCGCATAGCAAACAATGGGGCTGCGTTAGGAGCTGAACGCGGCTTTTTTGCAGGTGTTAGGTTTTTTTTCAGCTCAAACAGCCCCATTATTTCCTATGGGGGAATCGTGCACGAGCACGTTTTTGAGGCTGGCCGCGTCCGTAAGCAACTCTGGTATAGAGAGTTGAAGCTGCGTTAAATATGCTCTACGCTCCTTTTTTGGAGCCTAACGCAGCCTTTATGTGGACTCTCAATACCAGAGTTATTTTTATGGTGCGGCCAGAAAAAAGCTGGCGTTAGCTACGCGGGTCCTTACCGACAAAACTCTAAATCTAGCCGTAAGCTTCTAGAAACCAGAAGCAATAAAAAAGTGAGGTTTAAATAATGTGAGGAAAAAAAGTGAAACAAAAAATACGCCCACATTTTTTGGCGCCAAATATGACGCCCACATTATTGGCGCTAAATACAACGCCCATATATTTGGCGCCAAGTATGACGCCACATCCTCTGACGCCAGAACCGACGCCCACATTTTTTGGCGCAAAAAAATGTCTGAATACACATGCGTCAAAAATGACGTATTAACAGAATACAACTTCCGGCGTCAACTACGGCGCCGGAAATGACAAAAAAAAATTTCGCCAAAAAAGTCAGCGCCAAGAATTACGCAATAAAAAGAAACATTTTCTGCCCCCGCGAGCCTAACAGCACACAGGGAAAAATGATCAATCGAAAATTTTCAAGGTAAAGAAAAATAAATTGAATTAAAATGCATTATCCCAAATAATGAAACTGACAGTCTGAATATTAAAGGAATACTGATTATCCTGAATCATGGCAAATATAAGCTTAAAGACATATATTTAGAACTTTACATAGAAAGTGCCCAACCATAGCTTAGAGTGTCATAATAAAATAAAACTTACTTACTCTAAGACACTCATCTACATATAGTAGATAGCCAAACCAGTACTGAAACGAGAATCAGTAGAGGTAATGGTATATAAGAGTATATATTGTCGATCTGAAAAGGGAGGTAAGAGATGAATCTCTACGACCAATAACAGAGAACTTATGAAATAGATCCCGTAGAAGGAGACCATTGAATTCAAATAGGCAATACTCTCTTCACATCCCTCTGACATTCACTGCACTCTGAGAGGAAAACCGGGCTCCAGCCTGCTGCGAAACGCATATCAACGTAGAATCTAGCACAAACTTACTTCACCACCTCCATGGGAGGCAAAGTTTGTAAAACTGAATTGTGGGTGTGGTGAGGGGTGTATTTATAGGCATTTTAAGGTTTGGGAAACTTTGCCCCTACTGGTAGGAATGTATATCCCATACGTCACTAGCTCATGGACTCTTGCTAATTACATGAAAGAAATAAATATTTTATCTTTTCATTTGTTCAATAAATAATTACATAATCATTCAGATCTCACTTTCTTCTAACTATTTTGTGGTTCTTTGGATTTAATAATAAGATTTATTTGAAGAAATCATTTTAAAACTGTGCCACGCGCACGTCCGAATGAAAACGAATATATCGGAACAATTAAAATTTTTCGGAACAAATGCATTCGGATTAGTAGTCACGTCACGTGTAACTAAAATCGAACTGCGCCACACACATCCGAATGAAAAAATAATACGTCCGAACGATTCAAAGATTTCGGAACAAATGCATTCGGATTAGTAGTCACAGACTCACGTCACATGTAAATAAAATGCGCCACACACATCCGAATGACAACGAATACGTCCAAACGATTCGAAGATTTCGGAACAAATACATTCGGATTAGTTTCTTTCGGAAACCATTTCATTTGGATATTCGAATCGGTCCGAAGCTCCGAATTCTACCAAATTCTAAAATCTACTTGTTAGCCCCGCACAGCCTTACCGACAAAAACTCGTAATCTAGGCATATGTGATGTTTTTATAGCATACATTCTAAAAATTAGTGAGTAATTTTTTTGCAAAAAAAATGTTACGATTTACAATTCATCATCAATTAAATTTAAAATATAGGCTTATATAGTTGGAATAGGTGAAAACCCTTCAAAAGCCACATTATGCTTTTTTAAAGAGACAGTAAACACCTTTGTTTAGTTATGCATAATGAAACAACTTTGCTACATGTTTTCATTATTTATTTTGCTCCCATTCCTTGTAATTTAGCTCTGATAATGGACCAATTTCTAATACTCAGAACTTGAAAGGCACCTTGCAAAATTTTCTAGGCTAACTCTGCTAGAGTTAGTCTATGAATAAGGCCTGACGGCTGAAACGCATAAGACCGCTCACTCCTTTTGTTGAAAAATCTTTCCCCAAATGGTACACACATGTAGTGTTGCTTTTTTCCTGGTGTCAGACATCTTACAAAGTCTGCCATTGTTTGATCCCCAAAATAGACGAAATATTGTGAAGTATTTGCTACTGTTATGAAAATCAGTTGAGAGCTGGGTAGACACAGTGTGACTCATCTGAATGGGAATGAATGTCTGCAAAATAAGAATTATAAGATACCTATTGTGAAACATATGCATGAGAAAGATAGAATTATATATGTTGATCTAAGATATGGACCAGCCGGCTTATAAAATTTGCCATTATTTTATATTATATAAGCTTTACTCCAATATAGGGCTGGATTGTTACTTGCGATATTGCACTATATTGTTTTTTCTTTTTACAAGTTTTTGTTTCACTAAGGAATCTTTACAATTTTTTTATTCCCCACTAAGGAATCTATTAAGGATAACATGGACACTGTGCTGCCTCAATGGGGCATAGAATATGACATAGCCTCTGTTAATATTCATGTTGATATAGTTAAGAAATTATATATTTTTATGCCATTTTTCTCAAAGCTTCTCTATGTTTATTCTGTACTGCCATCTAGTGACCCTTTTTGGTAATGCTCCTGTTTTCTATAGTTTCCCTCTAACCTATTATACATTTCCATTTTGTGTATTGCTCCACCCTTGTAGTTTGATGATGCTTTTCCTGTGTCATGGCTGCAGCTAACAGGCCTCATGTAACAAGCACTCATGTTAAACTACATTGCAAGCTACGATCAGTATCAACTTTTGACCGATTAAATACTGTAACCATTCATCTGATGTATTTTATTATCTGCTGTAACCTGATATTCAGAATAAAGCAACTTTGTGGATGGACAAGGTATTGGTGATGAGTTCAGCTATCTGACAAGGATTGTCTGCAGTGATTGTATCTTCTTATACAGGCCAGGCATAGAGGTCTTAGCAAGGGATAGATCATTATTACAACTATCTGAGTCAGAATAGTGAAAAGTTGTATAGAATTCCTACAGCCTGCTATGTATATGTGCATGCCTAATCTGCAATCAAGCTCAGTGCCATCCGCCATCTTGTCAAAGCACATGGTCGCACAAGCTTACTGCACTTCGTCTGTGTATGTTCAAAACTGTTTCTCTACGTTGAACTGTGTTACCTCACCTGTCTAAGCTGCTGTTCGTTTTCTTAAAGAGACAGTACAATTTTTTGCAAAACTTGAAAAAATATCTAGACAAGGCTCTGAGCACTCTTTAATGGCTAAACCAGCCCACATACATCATGCCTCTGAACCCGCAGACATACAGGGAGCAGATCCTGCAGATATTGCTGAACAGAGTGTAAGACCCAAACGTACCATAAAACCAACACAGAAACTCAGAGAAAACTATGAAACCACTAGAGATAAGTTCTCCAGCAATCTGTCAGACCTATGGGACAGAATTTCGCAATGCATGTCAGCAACCAGCCGAATTGAGCACCTATCTGCTGCGTATGAACGCTACCAGCGGCTGTCTGCAAAATACACAGCCTTCTTACAGGACTTTAATATAGAGGACTCTTCAGCAGAACTGACTAGGACTGATGTACTGGACCAACATAGAGATCTCTTAGTACAAATCGCTAAAGAAAAGGCAGAGTTCCGCATTGCTCAACTTCAGGAGACCAGATCTCATAGATCTACATCAACTAAGTTCACTGCACGTTCTTCTAGATCCTCTCGCTCCAGAAATTCAACATTAAGCGACAAGCTTATAGAGGCCCGTGCTGATGCAGAATAAAAAAAAGCGCAAAGCTCCTTTACCAGAAGAGAAGCAGAGATGGAAGCCCAAAGCAAAGCTCTCCAAGCACAAATGGCTGCCCAGGAAGCAGAGATGAAAGCCCAAAGCAAAGCTCTCCAAGCACAAATGGCTGCCCAGCAAGCAGAGGTGGATTCCCAAATAAAGGTTCTGCAAATGGAAAAGGAAGAAACAGCGGCCCTAGCAAGGCTGAAAGTCCTTGAACAAACAATGGGAGAAAGTACTGATTCAGATTGCCATATCCCAGCAGATCTGGAAGACCTAGTTGAACGCACTGGTAAATACGTGCTAAAGCATAATATTTGCAACAATACAGAGTCATCTCCTGTGCCTCCTACTAACACCATCATTCTCAATCTCAACACAGAGACCTCTCAGCACCAAATGCCTGAGCCTCTTCAAAGCCACAACACAAGTGCATCTAAGCAGCAAACCGCATCACCTCCTACTGACAATAAGGTGACTTCCAGTGACAAGCCACAGCTCAAGCCACAGCCAACAGAAGCCTTAGAGACTACACCACAGTTGAATGCTCTTGCAACATCATTTTATCCTGGTAAATTTCACCCTTCTTCACCAAAGAACTTTCACACCCAAGGGGTTCCTCAAGTTACTTTGGCACCAAAGAGTGGGAGATCAGACTTGACTGACTTCGCCAGATACATGATATACCGTAAGCTCATTAACACAAGCCTCTCAAGGTTTGACGACTGTCCAGAGAGCTACATGGCCTGGAGATCAACCTTCAAGGCTGCTACTGCTGATCTTGACCTTACAACCAAGGAGGAACTTGATTTGCTCATAAAGTGGCTGGGGCCAGAATCTGCAGATTGTGTTAAAAGACTGAGAACAGTACATGTTGACCACCCAGATGCAGGCCTTGTTGCTGCAGGGGCAAGACTTGAGCAAGCATATGGTAGCTCTGAAGCCATAGAAAGCGCTCTGTTCAAGAGACTGCAAAACTTCCCGAAAATAGGGAACAAAGACTATCGCAAGCTCCAAGAACTAAGTGACCTCCTCATGGAGCTAGAGTTGGCAAAGACAGACCCACGTCTACTTGGACTAAGCTTTCTGGACACTGCTCATAGTGTCAATCCAGTGGTGTCTAAACTGCCATGTAACCTGCAAGAGAAATGGGCACAACAGGTCTCAAGATACAAAAGAGACTATAACGTATCCTTTCCTCCATTCTCATATTTTTGCAGGTACATCAGCGATCAAGCCTGGATGAGAAACAATTTCAGCTTCTGCAAACCCAACTTGCCTGCTTCATCATCCTCACCAACATAATCAAGGTATGATAACACGGCAGCTAAACGAAGAGACTTTAATAGAGCAATATCTGTTGAAAGGACAGACATCTCACCACCCGTATCCTCTCCTGCACACCAGAGTGACTCGGGCGAGAGAGATAAAGACCCTAATCGTCAGTGCCCTATTCACAGGAAGCCTCACCCTCTTAAGAAATGTCGTGGGCTTAGGGCAAAGAGATTCTTAGGGAGATTCTCCAGAAACTTGGAGTATGCTACAGGTGTTGTGCTTCTTATGGTCACTTTGCTAAAGACTTTAAAGTTGTTATAAAGTGCACAGAATGCAGTAGCGACAGACACATTACAGCTATGCATCCTACACCACTTCCAGACAACCCACAGCAGCTAGCTGCCTCCACCCCTGTCTCAATTCATGGTGGGGAGCAACAAAGTTGTGCTCCAGTCACAGCGAGTGTTTCCTCTGCATGCACAGAAGTCTGTGGAGAAGGCTTAGACTACAAATACTGTGCCAAGGTATGTCTAGTCAAGATGTACCCACAGGATCAACCATAGAAAGTTGCTAGGATATATGCTATAATAGATGAACAGAGCAACAGATCCCTGGTTAATCCTAAATTCTTTGAGATCTTCGGCATAGAGGGTCATGCAACACCATATACTCTCAGAACCTGTTCTGGTCGTGTAGAGGCCTTTGGCAGAAGGGCCAATGGATTCATGGTCTCTTATATCAAAGGACACAAAGGCATACCCCTACTAACATTAGTTGAGTGTGACCAGATACCAGACAAAAGAGAAGAGATTCCTACTCCAGAGGCTGCCTATCACCATCCTCACTTAAGGCACCTTGTTGATGAGATTCCGGCAATGGACATGAATGATGAAATCTTGGTCCTGCTAGGAAGAGACATTCTCAAAGTACATAAAATATGCGAGCAGTGCGATGGACCTGACGATGCCCCTTATGCACAAAGACTGGATCTAGGCTGGGTGATAGTGGGCGATGTATGCTTGAATAGTATGCGTACGTCATCTGAAAACAACTCCTTCAAAACTTACAAATTAGGAAATGGACGTGCATCCCACTTCAAACAGTGCTCTCGCCATCATGAAGTAAGGGAGAAGCCTACTGACATCATCCAAATACCTGATGTTACTCCTATACTTTGTGATGACAATCTGGGTACCACAGTGTTTTGTACTACAAGTGATGACAACAAAATAGCCTTAAAACCAGGAGAGAAATATGAGGGCACCAAACACCCAAACAGTAGTGCTGAAACAGTCCCGTATCAAAAGTACCACAGGGAATTTTTCCTTATAGTGTACCCAGAGTGGTTAGCAAAGTCCATTGGCAGTCATCTGTAAGTATGAACAGTGCAAAGCAGTGTAATATATATGTGCGATACAGTCTCACCTCTATTCGGGAGTCCAGGGGATACCCCTCGTGAAAAGCCGTCCGTCACCTGTATTCTGTCAGCAAACTGTATAAAACACACTTGCTTTTTCATCCGCTGTTGCCGTACTTCAGCCAGATCTTTTTCAGAGGCGCCGTGTGTCCAAATTTCCACTGGGCGATCCTCTAACCAGATGATTTTAAACAGCAATTGCGGTCGATGTCATATCAGGATTCCACCAATCTGAGATGTTGTTCAAGGCCGCACCTCCTCAGCAGCGGCTCCACGGCTCTGTATAGTAGTGTTATTGCTGGTTTCAGCGTTCCAACTCGCCAACCACTCCGGGGATAATAGTGGGAAGCACTGGGCAGGGATACTAGCGCTCTTAGGCAAGAAAGTCCACCAAAGCAAAAAAGAAACTGGAGCGCTAGTAAAATATGTAAAACATAACCTTTATTGGTTATTTAAAATAGGACATACAGTCACTGATAGAACAAATAGAGATGGGATACCTCTGGCTGGCAGGCTTACACGTTTCTGCAAAGCCGTAGTCATAGCATACTGATGCCAGCCACAGGTGTGCTTTATATACATAATTGGAACATCACCATTGGATAAAATAGACATGTCATTAAAAACAACAACACGCCCAGAGTACATTTAACCCCTTGTATTCAGTGGGTAAAGCGGACCTCTTCAAACTATTCAAAAAAAATGAAATAAACGATGGTGCTTGTTATTCTACAAATACACATATATATATGCAATGTAATAAACAGTGCAAATTTAATTTAATTTAATGTGTGTGCAAACAAACCCTATACATTATATAGTTCATTTAAATTAGGAATAGACTCATAGTATTGAAGATGTAGACCATGTATAACCTCCTAGGCACACTGATTATATGTATCAGATGACACTAGTTGTAAACAACGAAAACAGTCTTAATCAATACATCTTCCTTAATGCTGATTATATGTCAAATTTGAATATTCTACTGCACTACCTTGATAGTAATGGGACTACAAATGAATGGAGTGCTGTATATACTTATAAGTGTATGCATACTCAAGTATCTGAATACTGATTGCAAAAAACGGTATGTGTAACATAGTAGATATACCATCAAATGTTTTTATCTCATATCAAATTTAAGGAAATTAATTTGATATTACTATATGTAGCCAAAGGCTGCAACCATAACCCCAAACTAAGGTTTAGAGTGAGATGCATATATTTGTAAGCAGAGGTGGTAGTCTGATTTGTATATCACACTCGCCCACCATCAATAAGTGGGATAATTATGGAAAAGAAAAATAAGAAAAATAGTGGATTATAACTCCATACTGAATTTGGAAAACTAGATATTATTAATGCAAACCCCAGAGCAAAGAGGGGGAGAGAAGAAGGAAGCAGGAGATCAATGGGGGTGGAAATTTGAGAGAGGAAAGAAGTTGGAAGTCATGGATATAGGTATATATATTTTGAGGCAGTGGTCTAATGGACCAGAGACCCTGAGGTGTAATGGATCATTCCCAATAGTTTATAAGATTGAACTCCGAGTTCAATCCTTTTGGTATCCTGGTATCCATCTTGAAGATCCATAGCATCTCTCTCTACTTCTCGATCTCCCTCACGTTTGGGTCTCAATACCATATCTATGGGTTGCCAAGAAAAACAGGTTAGATTCTTTTTATGAATTTCAGCAAAGTGGTGCACCAGGGGAGTGGTAGCTTTTCCCACTCTGATGGTAGACAGATGCTCAGTGATTCTGGTTCTGATCTCCCTGGTGGTGAGCCATATGTACTGTTTACCACATGCATTGCACGTTATACAGTAGATGACAAAGGTGGACGTACAATTCATGCAGAAGTTAATTTCATAAGTTTGTTATGTCACTGTGAAGGTGAATTGTTCTGATACAATCAGGTACTCACATGCTCCACATCTGGAGCTACCACATCTGTAGGAGCCTTTACAGCTTAACCAGGCACTGCCTTGGGAAGCCGTCTTAGGCAGAACCGTAGGAGAAAGTATATTGCCCAGAGATCGATTCCGTCTGTATGAACACCTGAGCCCATACTTGACACACTGTATGAGTCTATCATCTGCAATTAACATTCCAAAATGGTGTTTGACAATGTGGCAGATTTCCTCATATTAGGCACTATGACCTAGATTTGGAATTTGGCGTTAGCCGTGAAAACCAGCGTTAGAGGCTCCTAACGCTGGTTTTAGGCTACCGCCGGTATTTGGAGTCACTCAAAATAGGGTCTAACGCTCACTTTTCAGCCGCGACTTTTCAATACCGCAGATCCCCTTACGTCAATTGCGTATCCTATCTTTTCAATGGGATTTTTCTAACTCCGGTATTTAGAGTCGTTTCTGAAGTGAGCGTTAGACATCTAACGACAAAACTCCAGCCGCAGGAAAAAAGTCAGTAGTTAAGAGCTTTCTGGGCTAACGCCGGTTTCTAAAGCTCTTAACTACTGTACTCTAAAGTACACTAACACCCATAAACTACCTATGTACCCCTAAACCGAGGTCCCCCCAACATCGCCGACACTCGAATAATTTTTTTTAACCCCTAATCTGCCGACCGCCACCTACGTTATCCTTATGTACCCCTAATCTGCTCCCCCTAACAACGCCGACCCCTGTATTATATTTATTAACCCCTAATCTGCCCCCCTCAACGTCGCCTCCATCTGCCTACACTTATTAACCCCTAATCTGCCGACCGGACCTGAGCGCTACTATAATAACGTTATTAACCCCTAATCCGCCTCACTAACCCTATAATAAATAGTATTAACCCCTAATCTGATCGGAACAGCCAATAGAATGCGAGCTCAATCTGATTGAACTTGATTCTGATTGGCTGATTCCATCAGCCAATCAGAATATTCCTACCTTAATTCCGATTGGCTGATAGAATCCTATCAGCCAATCGGAATTCGAGGGACGCCATCTTGGATGACGTCCCTTAAAGGAACCGTCATTCGGCTAGTAGGCATCGGGAGAAGAGGATGTTCCGCGTCGGAGGTCTGCAAGATGGATCCAGAAGAAAGAAGATTGAAGATGCAGTTGATAGAAGACTTCATCCGGATCATGGACCTCTTCAGCTCCCGCTTGGATGAAGACTTCAGCCGGATCATGGACCTCTTCAGCTCCCGCTTGGATGAAGACTTCAGCCGGATCATGGACCTCTTCAGCCCCCCGCTTGGGCTTGGATCAGGACATCGGAGGTGAACCTGGCAGGGTGAAGATAAGGTAGGAAGATCTTCAGGGGCTTAGTGTTAGGTTTATTTAAGGGGGGTTTGGGTTAGATTAGGGGTATGTGGGTGGTGGGTTGTAATGTTGGGGGGGGGTATTGTATGGTTTTTTTTACAGGCAAAAGAGCTGAACTTCTTGGGGCATGCCCCGCAAAGGGCCCTGCTCAGGGCTGGTAAGGTTAAAGAGCTTTGAACTTTATTAATTTAGAATAGGGTAGGACATTTTTTTATTTTGGGGGGCTTTGTTATTTTATTAGGGGACTTAGAGTAGGTGTAATTAGTTTAAAATTGTTGTAATATTTTTCTTATGTTTGTAAATATTTTTTTATTTTTTGTAACTTAGTTCTTTTTTATTTTTTGTACTTTAGCTAGTTTATTTAATTGTATTTATTTGTAGGAATTGTATTTAATTAATTTATTGATAGTGTAGTCTTAGGTTAATTGTAGGTAATTGTTGGTAGTTTATTTAATTAATTTATTGATAGTGTAGTGTTAGGTTTAATTGTAACTTAGGTTAGTATTTATTTTACAGGTAATTTTGTAATTATTTTAACTATTTTAGCTATTAAATAGTTCTTAACTATTTAATAGCTATTGTACCTGGTTAAAATAATTACAAGGTTACCTGTAAAATAAATATTAATCCTAAAATAGCTATAATATAATTATAATTTATATTGTAGCTATATTAGGATTTATTTTACAGGTAAGTATTTATCTTTAAATAGGAATAATTTATTTAATAAGAGTTAATTAATTTCGTTAGATGTAAATTATATTTAACTTAGGGGGGTGTTAGTGTTAGGGTTAGACTTAGCTTTAGGGGTTAATACATTTATTAGAGTAGCGGTGAGCTCCAGTCGGCAGATTAGGGGTTAATAATTGAAGTTAGGTGTCGGCGATGTTTGGGAGGGCAGATTAGGGGTTAATACTATTTATTATAGGGTTAGTGAGGCGGATTAGGGGTTAATAACTTTATTATAGTAGCGCTCAGGTCCGCTTGGCAGATTAGGGGTTAATAAGTGTAGGCAGGTGGAGGCGACGTTGTGGGGGGCAGATTAGGGGTTAATAAATATAATATAGGGGTCGACGATGTTAGGGAAGCAGATTAGGGGTACATAGGGATAATGTAAGTAGCGGCGGTTTACGAAGCGGCAGATTAGGGGTTAATAATAATATGCAGGGGTCAGCGATAGCGGGGGCGGCAGATTAGGGGTTAATAAGTGTAAGGTTAGGGGTGTTTAGACTCGGGGTACATGTTAGAGTGTTAAGTGCAGACGTAGGAAGGGTTACCGCATAGCAAACAATGGGGCTGCGTTAGGAGCTGAACGCTGCTTTTTTGCAGGTGTTTGGTTTTTTTTCAGCTCAAACAGCTCCATTGTTTCCTATGGGGGAATCGTGCACAAGCACGTTTTTGAGGCTGGCCACTTGCGTAAGCAACTCTGGTATCGAGAGTTGAAGCTGCGTTAAAAATGCTCTACGCTCCTTTTTTGGAGCCATACGGCTAGATTTGGAGTTTTGTCGGTAACGACCCGAAAAACTAACGCCGGCTTTTTTCTGGCCGCACCATAAAAATAACTCTGGTATTGAGAGTCCACATAAAGGCTGCGTTAGGCTCCAAAAAAGGAGCGTAGAGCATTTTTAACGCAGCTTCAACTCTCGATACCAGAGTTGCTTACGCAAGCGGCCATTTAGGATTTATATTTATTTTACAGGTAACTTTGTATTTATTTTAACCAGGTACAATAGCTATTAAATAGTTAAGAACTATTTAATAGCTAAAATAGTTAAAATAATTACAAATTTACCTGTAAAATAAATCCTAACCTAAGTTACAATTAAACCTAACACTACACTATCAATAAATTAATTAAATAAACTACCTACAATTACCTACAATTAACCTAACACTACACTATCAATAAATTAATTAAATACAATTCCTACAAATAAATACAATTAAATAAACTAGCTAAAGTACAAAAAATAAAAAAGAACTAAGTTACAAAAAATAAAAAAATATTTACAAACATAAGAAAAATATTACAACAATTTTAAACTAATTACACCTACTCTAAGCCCCCTAATAAAATAACAAAGCCCCCCAAAATAAAAAAATGCCCTACCCTATTCTAAATTACAAAAGTTCAAAGCTCTTTTACCTTACCAGCCCTGAACAGGGCCCTTTGCGGGGCATGCCCCAAAGAATTCAGCTCTTTTGCCTGTAAAAAAAAACATACAATACCCCCCCCCCAACATTACAACCCACCACCCACATACCCCTAATCTAACCCAAACCCCCCTTAAATAAACCTAACACTAAGCCCCTGAAGATCTTCCTACCTTATCTTCACCCTGCCAGGTTCACCGATCCGTCCTGAAGAGCTCCTCCGATGTCCTGATCCAAGCCCAAGCGGGGGGCTGAAGAGGTTCATGATCCGGCTGAAGTCTTCATCCAAGCGGGAGCTGAAGAGGTCCATGATCCGGCTGAAGTCTTCATCCAAGCGGGAGCTGAAGAGGTCCATGATCCGGATGAAGTCTTCTATCAACGGCATCTTCAATCTTCTTTCTTCCGGATCCATCTTGCAGACCTCCGACGCGGAACATCCTCTTCTCCCGACGCCTACTAGCCGAATGACGGTTCCTTTATGGGAAGTCATCCAAGATGGCGTCCCTCGAATTCCGATTGGCTGATAGGATTCTATCAGCCAATCGGAATTAAGGTAGGAATATTCTGATTGGCTGATGGAATCAGCCAATCAGAATCAAGATCAATCCGATTGGCTGATCCAATCAGCCAATCAGATTGAGCTCGCATTCTATTCGCTGATCGGAACAGCCAATAGAATGCGAGTTCAATCTGATTGGCTGATTGGATCAGCCAATCGGATTGAACTTGATTGAATCAGCCAATCAGAATTTTCCTACCTTAATTCCGATTGGTTGATAGAATCCTATCAGCCAATCGGAATTCGAGGGACGCAATCTTGGATGACGTCCCTTAAAGGAACCCTCATTCGTCGGGAAGTCGTCGGCCAGGATGGATGATCCGTGTCTGCGGGATGAAGATGGATCCGGAAGAAAGAAGATTGAAGATGCCGCTTGATAGAAGACTTCAGCCGGATGATGGATCTCTTCAGCCCCCGCTTGGATCAAGACTTCAGCCGGATGATGGACCTCTTCAGCCCGATGATGGACCTCTTCAGCCCCCGCTTGGATCAAGACTTCAGCCGAATGATGGACCTCTTCAGCCCGATGATGGACCTCTTCAGCCCCCACTTGGGCTTGGATGAAGACTTCGGAGCCTCTTCTGGACGGATCGGTGATACTCAGCGTGGTGAAGATAAGGTAGGGAGATCTTCAGGGGCTTAGTGTTAGGTTTATTTAAGGGGGGTTTAGGTTAGATTAGGGGTATGTGGGTGGTGGGCTGTAATGTTGGGGGGGTATTGTATGGTTTTTTTTTACAGGCAAAAGAGCAGAATTCTTTGGGGCATGCCCCGCAAAAGGCCCTTTTAAGGGCTGGTAAGGTAAAAGAGCTTTTCAATTTTTATTTTAGAATAGGGTAGGGCATTAGAGTAGGTGTAATTAGCTTAAAATTGTTGTAATATTTTTATAATGTTTGTAAATTATTTTTTTATTTTTTTGTAACAGCTTTTTTTATTTTTTGTACTTTAGTTAGTTTATTTAATTGTGTGTATTTGTATGTAATTAATTTATTGATAGTGTAGTGTTAGGTTTAATTGTAACTTAGGTTAGGATTTATTTTACAGGTAATTTTGTAATTATTTTAACTAGGTAACTATTAAATAGTTCTTAACTATTTAATAGCTATTGTACCTGGTTAAAATAAATACAAAGTTGCCTGTAAAATAAATATAAATCCTAAAATAGCTACAATATAATTATAATTTATATTGTAGCTATATTAGGGTTTATTTTACAGGTAAGTATTTAGCTTTAAATAGGAATAATTTATTGAATAAGAAATAATTTATTTTGTTAGATAAAAATTATATTTAACTTAGGGGGGTGTTAGTGTTAGGGTTAGACTTAGCTTTAGGGGTTAATACATTTATTAGAGTAGCGGTGAGGTCCGGTCGGCAGATTAGGGGTTAATACTTGAAGTTAGGTGTCGGTGATGTTAGGGAGGGCAGATTGGGGGTTAATACTATTTATTATAGGGTTATTGAGGCGGGAGTGAGGCGGATTAGGGGTTAATAACTTTATTATAGTAGCGGTGAGGTCCGGTCGGCAGATTAGGGGTTAATAACTGTAGGTAGGTGGCAGCGACGTTGGGGCGGCAGATTAGGGGTTAATAAATATAATATAGGGGTCGGCGGTCTTAGGGGCAGCAGATTAGGGGTACATAGGGATAACGTAGGTTGCGGCGGTGTGCGGTCGGCAGATTAGGGGTTAAAAAATATTATTAGAGTGGCGGCGAGGTGGGGGGGCCTCGGTTTAGGGGTACATAGGTAGTTTATTGGTGTTAGTGTACTTTAGAGCACAGTAGTCAAGAGCTTTATGAACCGGCGTTAGCCCAGAAAGCTCTTAACTCCTGGCTTTTCTCTGCGGCTGGAGTCTTGTCGTTAGATTTCTAACGCTCACTTCAGCCAAGACTCTAAATACCAGCGTTAGAAAGATCCAATTGAAAAGATAGGATACGCAAATGGTGTAGGGGGATCTGCGGTATGGAAACGTTGCGGCTGCAAAGTGAGCGTTAGACCCTTTCCTGACTGACTCTAAATACCAGCGGGCGGCCAAAACCAGCGTTAGGAGCCCCTAACGCTGGTTTTGACGGCTAACGCAGAACTCTAAATCTAGGCGTATATGTTTGAAATTCCTTAGTAAAGGAGGACCAGTTTCTAAGGAAGAATGATAGTGCTTCCAATCCCTTGGAGTGTGGGATGGAGGAGTATAGGGCTGTTACATCTATGGTAACCCTCATGTTGTTTCCTTCCACCCATGTAACATCTTCCACTAGATTCATGAGATGTTTCGTATCCCTAAGGAAACTAGAAGAGCTATAACAAATGGATAAAGGATCATATCCAGCCATTCGGACAAGCGTTCGAACAGTGACCCTACGCCACTGACTATCGGACGTCCCTTTACATCTGTGAGAAACTTATGCACCTTTGGGAGGTGATGGAACACAGGAGTGACCGGATGTTCAACATATAGGTATGACAATGTATCATTGTCAATAAAGCCACTCTCTACTCCCTCATCTAAAAGGTGCATAAGTTCTCTCTTAAAGCGATATGTAGGGTTGGCTGGTAATACTGAATAGCAATTTCTGTCATTCAGTTGGCGAAGGGCCTCATTGATATATTGGGCCCTATTCATTACCACCACCGAGCCACCCTTATCCGCATTTTTGATGACCAAATTCTGATTGTTGGATAAGGAGGTCAAAGCCTCCCTTTCAGCTCCATTTAAGTTACCCGGGGTATTTTTCGTAGAGTTAGCTAGAAGTTTTAAATCATTCTCCACTCTTTGTAGAATTTTTGTACAACTTGACCCCTGCTATGTACTGGATAGAACCTTGGGGGAGGCTTCAAGCTCCTTACTCTGTTCGTTTCTTGCAAAGATTCAGGTCTACTACTTTCAGCCAAAAGGCTGTTAAGTGATACCAAGTCACATGATTCAGGGAATGTGAGGTCTGTGTTTAAATTGGTTGTAACCCAATGGGTACCTTGTTCTACATTGGGTGGCATAGTATTATCACCTGAAAAATAACCCTTAAGTGTAATATTGCGAATTAATCGGTTCACATCAATTACCGTACGGAAGAGATTAAAATTGATGGTTGGCACAAATCCCAAACCAAAACTCAATGCGCGTACTTGGGTATCAGTTAACACTATGTCAGAAAGATTTATGACACAAGTCATTTGTATTTTGTTTGATTCCTCGTCTCCCTGAGCTTGTATCCCACCTTCTCCTGACCCAATATCCCCCCCCTGTCTATTTTGCTCTGGGGTAAGGAAAAAACCTGTTGTAGATGTTCCTGTCCAATATCTGCATTAGTGGATTTATCCAATCATTTGCTGTCAGTCTCATTTGTCTTCATTGGGGCCTTTACTGGTTCGCTAGCTTTGTATTTACTCCCTATGGGGGGTAGTTATCAAGCAGTCAACCTCAAATACGCTGGAATTCTGCAGCGTATTTGTGGCGAGGCTGATTCGCCTTAGTTATCAAAGGCTAGAGACCGGCAAAAGTAGAATTTTGTGACGTAAACTTCGATCCGCTGGACTCAGTCCGACACAGATCGATTCTTACGTCACTCCAGATGTTCCGCACACAAGTGCAGCACAATCTGACTACTTTTGCTAGTTATCAAATGACTAGCAGGTACGCTCGGCACTTTTACGGCCCAGCGTACCTGGTTTTCAAACCGCCACCCCTGGAGGCGGCGGATCCCATAGGAATCAATGGGAGTATGACCATAGCGAAAGTACAAGTTCGCTGCTGCCAGACATCCCATTGATTCCTATGGGAGATGCCTGCACCTAACACCCTAACATGTACCCCGAGTCTAAACACCCCTAATCTGTCCCCCCTACACCGCCGCAACTAAATAAAGTTATTACCCCCTAAACCGCCACTCTCGGAGCCCACCACAAGCTACTCTATACATATTAACCCCTAAACCGCCGCTCCCGGAGCCCACCGCAACTATAATAAATGTCTTAACCCCTAAACCGCCGCTCACGGAGCCTGCCGCAACCTATATTAAATTTATTAACCCCTATTCTGCCCCCCCCTACACTGTCGCCACCTATAATAAATTTATTAACCCCTATCCTGCCCCCCCTACACTGTCGTCACCTATAATAAATTTATTAACCCCTATCCTGCCCCCCCTACACCGTCGCCACCTATAATAAAATTATTAACCCCTATCCTGCCCCCACTACACCGCCGCCACTGTAATAAAGTTATTAACCCCTAAACCTAAGTCTAACACTAACCCTAACGCCCCCCTAACTTAAATATTAATTAAATAAATCTAAATAATATTTCTCTTATTAACTAAGTTAATCCTATTTAAAACTAAATACTTACCTTTAAAATAAACCCTAATATAGCTACAATATAAATAATAATTATATTGTAGCTATCTTAGGATTTATTTTTATTTTACAGGCAAATTTCAATTTATTTTAACTAGGTACAATAGCTATTAAATAGTTATTAACTATTTAATAGCTTACCTAGCTAAAATAAAGAGAAATGTACCTGTAAACTAAAAAATAACCTAAGTTACAATTACACCTAACACTACACTATACTTTAATAAATTATTCCTATTTAAAACTAAATACTTACCTGTAAAATAAACCCTAAGATAGCTACAATATAATTAATAATTACATTGTAGCTATCTTAGGATTTATATTTATTTTACAGGTAAATTTGTATTTATTTTAGCTAGTTAGAATAGTTATTAAATAGTTATTAACTATTTAATAACTACCTAGCTAAAAGAAATACAAAATTACCTGTAAAATAAATCCTAACCTAAGTTACAATTAAACCTAACACTACACTATCATTAATTAAATAAACTACCTACAAATAACTACAATTAAATACAATTACATAAACTAACTAAAGTACAAAAAATAAAAAAAGCTAAGTTACAAAAAATAAAAAAAATAAGTTACAAACATTTAAAAAAATATTACAACAATTTTAAGCTACTTACACCTAATCTAAGCCCCCTAATAAAATAACAAACCCCCCCAAAATAAAAAAATGCCCTACCCTATTCTACATTTAAAAAGTTCAAAGCTCTTTTTACCTTACCAGCCCTTAAAAGGGCCTTTTGTGGGGGCATGCCCCAAAGAGTTCAGCTCTTTTCCCTGTAAAAGAAAAATACAACCCCCCCCAACATTAAAACCCACCACCCACATACCCCTAATCTAACCCAAACCCCCCTTAAAATAACCTAACACTAATCCCCTGAAGATCATCCTACCTTTAGTCGTCTTCACTCAGCCGAGCCACTGATGGAAATGAAGTGGACATCCGGACCGGCAAAAGTGATCATCCAAAGGGCGCTGAAGAAATCTTCCATCCGATGAAGTGATCCTCCAAGCGGCGCTGAAGAAATCTTCCATCCGGGCGATGTCATCTTTCAAGAGGCGCTGAAGAAGTCTTCTATCCGGGCGAGGTCATCTTCGAAGCCGGGTCTTGAATCTTCATCCCGCCGACGCGGAACATCCTTCTTTCCCGACGGACTACCGACGAATGAAGGCTCCTTTAAGGGACGTCATCCAAGATGGCGTCCCTTCAATTCCGATTGGCTGATAGGATTCTATCAGCCAATCGGAATTAAGGTAGGAAAAATCTGATTGGCTGATTGAATCAGCCAATCAGATTCAAGTTCAATCCAATTGGCTGATCCAATCAGCCAATCAGATTGAGCTCGCATTCTATTGGCTGATCGGAACAGCCAATAGAATGCGAGCTCAATCTGATCTTTTAGCTAGGTAGTTATTAAATAGTTAATAACTATTTAATAACTATTCTAACTAGCTAAAATAAATACAAATTTACCTGTAAAATAAATATAAATCCTAAGATAGCTACAATGTAATTATTAATTATATTGTAGCTATCTTAGGGTTTATTTTACAGGTAAGTATTTAGTTTTAAATAGGAATAATTTATTAAAGTATAGCGTAGTGTTAGGTGTAATTGTAACTTAGGTTATTTTTTAGTTTACAGGTACATTTCTCTTTATTTTAGCTAGGTAAGCTATTAAATAGTTAATAACTATTTAATAGCTATTGTACCTAGTTAAAATAAATTGAAATTTGACTGTAAAATAAAAATAAATCCTAAGATAGCTACAATATAATTATTATTTATATTGTAGCTATATTAGGGTTTATTTTAAAGGTAAGTATTTAGTTTTAAATAGGATTAACTTAGTTAATAAGAGAAATATTATTTAGATTTATTTAATTAATATTTAAGTTAGGGGGGCGTTAGGGTTAGGGTTAGACTTAGGTTTAGGGTTTAATAATTTTATTACAGTGGCGGCGGTGTAGTGGGGGGCAGGATAGGGGTTAATAAATTTATTATAGGTGGCGACGGTGTAGGGGGGGCAGGATAGGGGTTAATAAATTTATTATAGGTGACGACGGTGTAGGGGGGGCAGGATAGGGGTTAATAAATTTATTATAGGTGACGACGGTGTAGTGGGGGGCAGGATAGGGGTTAATACATTTATTATAGGTGGCAACAGTGTAGGGGGGGGCAGGATAGGGGTTAATAAATTTATTATAGGTGGCGACAGTGTAGGGGGGTCAGGATAGGGGTTAATAAATTTATGAAAACAACATAGAAAAGAAAGTGGGGATTTCACAATAAGAAATTCCCAAAAGTCTAGGTAAATCCAGCACGACTGTAAAATTGAATAAAAGCACTACAAAAAGCTTGTATGTCAAAAACAATATAAATATTTATTAACCAAATGCACGATACACACATTCACATTCATACAGTGGATCCCACACAAAGCAGTGTTATAAAGTACTGGCCAAAAAGTTATTATCTGGTGCACCAGGGGAAATAGACCAAAAACAGTCCGTTTAGAACTTGCAGGTATTTGTAATCCAATAAGTGCAGCGTTAATGCAAGAAATGGATGCAGTTATACAGTCCCCGGTGTATAAAGACCAGTTACTTCAGACTTGAACTCCGAGAGTTACTGAGTCGATAGGTGCTTAAAAGGCATAGCATAGGAGGAGCAATAGAAACACGCGTCTTTATTCACAGGTGCTGTATTCTTTTAGGACAGTAATATTCGGTGTACAGATGCGTATAACATATTCTACCTGTATTTGTTCACGCGGTCGCTCCTCCTAGCTGCCTTGTTCATGGAGTGTCCAGACATCAGGGGTAAGTCACGATGAGCAGGGGATCTGCTGTAAGGGCTGCCAAGCACGACGAGTCCAAACGCTCGTTTCGCTCCTTCAGTCAGTGCAGCATGGAGCTTCTTCCAGGTGCTAACGACACCTTGATTACCAGCCTTTTTATTGGATACCGGTTTCCAGGATCTTTTCCATTTGATGAAATTTATGTCAATCACAATTAGCCGCTGTTGCAATGTCTTTGCAATTGTTACTTTTAAATACAGCTAAATTCAGGGCTTCTCAAGTAACCAAGGTGAGGTATTCAATAGCAGAAGTTGATTATATACAATTAAATGATTCAGATACTCACTCACACACACATCCGCAACAAATCATATATACAAAATATGCTAAAAACAATTTTATTTCAATACACCATTGTGCAATATTTAAAAGACAATACTTAATTATAATGTTATGTGTGTCAAATTACTCTAACAACAAATATGTGCATTTTAGCTCATCATAGTAGTATATATTTACAATTTTGATTTATTTTGTTACTTTTGAGATCCCATAGTCTCTACATAGATGGAAATAAATGGAGATGTGTAGACAAAGTAAGGTATAAGGAATTAGCCTAAAAAGGAAGCAAATTCCAATTTTTCGTTTAAGCCATTGGGAGATAGGGTGTTTAGTTTATACATCCATCTTGTTTCTTTTTGTAAAAGAATTTGATCAATGTCCCCCCCGCGCATGCTCAGTTTGACTGATTCTATTCCAATGAAGTGGAGTTCATCAATTTTTGATTTGTGAAATTGAGCAAAATGTCTCGCCACTGGGCTGTCAATATTGAAGTCCTTTATATCGTCTCTATGTTCTGTAATGCGGGAACGTAATTCTCTAAAAGTTTTACCCACATAAAAACATTTACACGAGCAATATTGTTCCACTCCTTTTGTGGAACAATTAATGAAAGAATTGATTTTATATGTGACACCTGTATTCGTGCTAAAAGTCTTAGTTTTCTGCACGAATTGACAGCAGACACAGTGATTACAGGGGGAACTGCCGACTATTTTTTGGGCATTGCGTTCTAACCAGTTAGATGTAGGCACTTTGTTAAATTCGCTCTTAACAAGGAGATCTTTCAAATTGTTAGGTCTCCTTGCTGTCATTAGGGGATAATCCCCCACATGTTGATGTAATGTGGAATCATTAGTCAGCAAATGCCAGTTATTATTAAGAATACTTTTAACTTTACTCCAATGGGCATTATATTTAGTAATAAATCTGATTTTAGTGTCTTCCACATTCTCACTTTTGGTATTCTTTTTGTACAGGAGATCTTTTCTTTGATGCTGAGATGCTCTATAGAGTGCTCTTTTTACACATCTTTTTGAATAGCCTCTCTCAAGGAAACGAGTCGCCATGTCTTTGGCCTGTTGTTTAAAGGTTTGATCTCTAGAGCAAATTCTGCGAAGCCGCAGAAATTGCCCATAGGGGATACCCCTCTTAAGATTTTCAGGATGATGACTCGTTCCCAAAAGAAGGCTATTAGTTGCAGTCGGCTTTCTAAACACTTCTGTTTCAATTTTACCTTCGTTCTTACTAATTTTTAAGATTTAAGTTACATAAATCCATTAAAAATCCACCTGGACGCCCCATCATTTCTGGGATGGGGGGCCCCACTGAAGGAATAAGTAACTATGTTGATAGGTTTTTACAGCCGTTTGTAAATGACTTACGTACCTTTGTCCAAGATTCAACAGATGTGATTAAAAAACTCGATGGAATCAATGTCTCTGACAAGACCATTTTGGTCTCGTTGGATGTTGAATCCTTATATTCGTCAATTCCCCACTCTATTGGAATTGCAACTTGTGAAAAATTTCTCAATACAAGAGGAGTGGGCTATAGCAAACATTCTAAATTTGTAAGTGAACTTTTGAAATTTGTTCTGGAAAACAATATTTTTATTTTTGATGGCAAATACTATAAACAGAAACAAGGGACAGCAATGGGGGCTACATGCACCCCAACCTATGCCTGTTTACACCTTGGTGGATGGGAAGATCAAATTGTTTTTGGTGAGCATTCTGACATAGTTGAGGCGCATGTAGCCCTCTGGATCAGATATGTGGATGATATCCTCCTGCTATGGGATGGCAGTGAGGAGGATCTACTTAAATTTGTTTCCCTCCTGAATAAAAATAATTTAAATATCTTCTTAACTTGTAGTTATGATTCTACTACCATCAATTTTTTGGACTTAAAAATTAGTAAGAACGAAGGTAAAATTGAAACAGAAGTGTTTAGAAAGCCGACTGCAACTAATAGCCTTCTTTTGGGAACGAGTCATCATCCTGAAAATCTTAAGAGGGGTATCCCCTATGGGCAATTTCTGCGGCTTCGCAGAATTTGCTCTAGAGATCAAACCTTTAAACAACAGGCCAAAGACATGGCGACTCGTTTCCTTGAGAGAGGCTATTCAAAAAGATGTGTAAAAAGAGCACTCTATAGAGCATCTCAGCATCAAAGAAAAGATCTCCTGTACAAAAAGAATACCAAAAGTGAGAATGTGGAAGACACTAAAATCAGATTTATTACTAAATATAATGCCCATTGGAGTAAAGTTAAAAGTATTCTTAATAATAACTGGCATTTGCTGACTAATGATTCCACATTACATCAACATGTGGGGGATTATCCCCTAATGACAGCAAGGAGACCTAACAATTTGAAAGATCTCCTTGTTAAGAGCGAATTTAACAAAGTGCCTACATCTAACTGGTTAGAACGCAATGCCCAAAAAATAGTCGGCAGTTCCCCCTGTAATCACTGTGTCTGCTGTCAATTCGTGCAGAAAACTAAGGCCTAGATTTGGAGTTTGGCGGTAGATGGGCTGTTAACGCTCCGCGGGCTTTTTTCTGTCCGCACCATAAAATTAACTCTGGTATCGAGAGTTCAAAAAAATGCTGCGTTAGGCTCCAAAAAAGGAGCGTAGAGCATTTTTACCGCAAATGCAACTCTCGATACCAGAGTTGCTTACGGACGCGGCCAGCCTCAAAAACGTGCTCGTGCACGATTCTCCCATAGGAAACAATGGGGCTGTTTGAGCTGTAAAAAAACCTAACACCTGCAAAAAAGCAGCGTTCAGCTCCTAACGCAGCCCCATTGTTTCCTATGGGGAAACACTTCCTACGTCTGCACCTAACACTCTAACATGTACCCCGAGTCTAAACACCCCTAACCTTACACTTATTAACCCCTAATCTGCCGCCCCCGCTATCGCTGACCCCTGCATATTATTTTTAACCCCTAATCTTCTGCTCCGTACAACCGCCGCAACCTACGTTATCCCTATGTACCCCTAATCTGCTGCCCCTAACACCGCCGACCCCTATATTATATTTATTAACCCCTAATCTGCCCCCCTCAACGTCGCCGACACCTGCCTACACTTATTAACCCCTAATCTGCCGAGCGGACCTGAGCGCTACTATAATAAAGTTATTAACCCCTAATCCGCCTCACTAACCCTATAATAAATAGTATTAACCCCTAATCTGCCCTCCCTAACATCGCCGACACCTAACTTCAATTATTAACCCCTAATCTGACGACCGGAGCTCATCGCTACTATAATAAATGGATTAACCCCTAAAGCTAAGTCTAACCCTAACACTAACACCCCCCTAAGTTAAATATAATTTACATCTAACGAAATTAATTAACTCTTATTAAATAAATTATTCCTATTTAAAGCTACATACTTACCTGTAAAATAAACTCTAATATAGCTACAATATAAATTATAATTATATTATAGCTATTTTAGGATTAATATTTATTTTACAGGCAACTTTGTATTTATTTTAACCAGGTACAATAGCTATTAAATAGTTAAAGGGACATTATACACTCATTTTTTCTTTGCATAAATGTTTTGTAGATAATCTATTTATATAGCCCATAAAGTTTTTTTTTTAAATTAATGTATAGTTTTGCTTATTTTTAAATAACATTGCTCTGATTTTCAGACTCCTAACCAAGCCCCAAAGTTTTATGTGAATACGCTCGACTACCTACTCCAGCTTGCTCCTGTTTATGTAAAGGGTCTTTTCATATGCAAAAGAAGGGGGAGGGGGGGAGTGTCTTATTTGTCACTTGCAGTGGGCTTTCCAGCTACCTTTTCAAGAGAGCCAAACTGACAGCTTCTAAGTAAGTTTTTAAACAGTTTTATACTGGATTTTTATATCAGTATCTGTGCATATTATTCTTTATAATAGTGTCTATTACATGCAGTTATATGAAAATGAGTGTATACTGTCCCTTTAAGAACTATTTAATAGTTACCTAGTTAAAATAATAACAAAATTACCTGTAAAATAAGTCCTAACCTAAGTTATAATTAAACCTAACACTACCCTATCAATAAATTAATTAAATAAAATACCTACAATTACCTACAATAAAACCTAACACTACACTATCAATAAATAAATTAAATACAATTTCTACAAATAACTACAATTACATAAACTAACTAAGTTACAAAAAATAAAAAAATATTTACAAACATAAGAAAAATATTACAACAATTTTAAACTAATTACACCTACTCTAAGCCCCCTAATAAAATAACAAAGACCCCCAAAATAAAAAATTCCCTACCCTATTCTAAATTAATAAATGTAAAAGCTCTTTTACCTTACCAGCCCTGAACAGGGCCCTTTGCGGGGCATGCCCCAAGAAAATTAGCTCTTTTGCCTGTAAAAAAAAACATACAATACCCCCCCCCCCCAACATTACAACCCACCACCCACATACCCCTAATCTAACCCAAACCCCCCTTAAATAAACCTAACACTAAGCCCCTGAAGATCTTCCTACCTTGTCTTCACCATCCAGGTATCACCGATCCGTCCTGGCATCCGGTGCTGAAGAGGTCCAGAAGAGGCTCCAAAGTCTTCCTCCTATCCGGCAAGAAGAGGACATCCGGACCGGCAAACATCTTCTCCAAGCGGCATCTTCGATCTTCTTCCATCCGGTGCGGAGCGGGTCCATCTTGAATCAGCCGACGCGGATCCTTCCTCTTCTTTCTGTGTCTCCCGACGAATGACGGTTCCTTTAAGGGACGTCATCCAAGATGGCGTCCCTCGAATTCCGATTGGCTGATAGGATTCTATCAGCCAATCGGAATTAAGGTAGGAATATTCTGATTGGCTGATGGAATCAGCCAATCAGAATCAAGTTCAATCCGATTGGCTGATCCAATCAGCCAATCAGATTGAGCTTGCATTCTACTGGCTGATCGGAACAGCCAATAGAATGCGAGCTCAATCTGATTGGCTGATTGGATCAGCCAATCGGATTGAACTTGATTCTGATTGGCTGATTCCATCAGCCAATCAGAATATTCCTACCTTAATTCCGATTGGCTGATAGAATCCTATCAGCCAATCGGAATTCGAGGGACGCCATCTTGGATGACGTCCCTTAAAGGAACCGTCATTCGTCGGGAGACACAGAAAGAAGAGGATGGATCCGCGTCGGCTGATTCAAGATGGACCCGCTCCGCACCGGATGGAAGAAGATCGAAGATGCCGCTTGGAGAAGATGTTTGCCGGTCCGGATGTCCTCTTCTTGCCGGATAGGAGGAAGACTTTGGAGCCTCTTCTGGACCTCTTCAGCACCGGATGCCAGGACGGATCGGTGATACCTGGATGGTGAAGACAAGGTAGGAAGATCTTCAGGGGCTTAGTGTTAGGTTTATTTAAGGGGGGTTTGGGTTAGATTAGGGGTATGTGGGTGGTGGGTTGTAATGTTGGGGGGGGGGGGTATTGTATGTTTTTTTTTACAGGCAAAAGAGCTGATTTTCTTGGGGCATGCCCCGCAAAGGGCCCTGTTCAGGGCTGGTAAGGTAAAAGAGCTTTTACATTTATTAATTTAGAATAGGGTAGGGAATTTTTTATTTTGGGGGTCTTTGTTATTTTATTAGGGGGCTTAGAGTAGGTGTAATTAGTTTAAAATTGTTGTAATATTTTTCTTATGTTTGTAAATATTTTTTTATTTTTTGTAACTTAGTTCTTTTTTATTTTTTGTACTTTAGTTAGTTTATGTAATTGTAGTTATTTGTAGAAATTGTATTTAATTTATTTATTGATAGTAACATAGTAACATAGTAACATAGTAGATAAGGTTGAAAAAAGACTGAAGTCCATCGAGTTCAACCTATACAAATCTAAAATACTTACAAAAAGCTCCAGTTAAGCTTAAATAACCCCATTAAAATGTGACCCATTTAATACTAGCAATCATATCCATGAATTTTGTTTATATACAGAAATTTATCCAGACTATTTTTAAATGTATCTATGGTATTGGCATTCACTACCTCCTTTGGTAATGAGTTCCACAATTTTATTGCTCTTACAGTGAAAAAACGTTTCCGTTGCAGGAGATTAAATCTCCTTTCCTCCAACCTTAAATTATGACCTCTTGTCAGAACCAATTTTCTTGGAATAAAAAGAGCTTCTGCCATCTCTGTATATGGGCCTTGAATATATTTATATAAAGTAATCATGTCACCTCTCAAGCGCCTTTTTTCTAAAGAGAACAGACCCAGTTTGGCTAGCCTCTCCTCATAGGTTAATTTCTCCAATCCCCTTATTAGCTTTGTGGCCCTTCTCTGAACTTTTTCTAGTTCTGCAATATCTTTTTTAGCAATCGGTCCCCAGAACTGCACTCCAAACTCAAGGTGAGGTCTTACCAGGGCTTTATATAATGACAGAATTATGCTTTCCTCCCTTGAATCAATGCCTCTTTTAATACATGCTAGTATCTTATTAGCCTTTGAAGCCGCTGCCCTGCATTGTGCACTCATCTTTAGCTTGTTATCTATTACTACTCCCAAATCCCTTTCCTCCTGTGTTTGGCTAAGTCTTGTCCCATTTAAAAAATACATAGCCTGCTTATTTTTACTTCCAAAATGTAGAACCTTACATTTTTCCGTATTAAATCTCATTTTCCATTCACTTGCCCATAGTTCTAATTTTAGCAAATCCCTTTGCAAAGAGAGTTCATCCTGCTCTGACCTAATGACCTTACTTAACTTAGTATCATCTGCAAAAATAGAGATGTCGCTATTTAATCCTTGCTCCAAGTCATTTATAAAAATATTAAAAAGAACAGGGCCCAGTACTGATCCCTGGGGGACGCCACTGATTACCTTTGTCCAATCTGAGTATGATCCATTTACTGCTACTCGTTGCTCCCTATCTTTTATCCAGTTATTTAGCCATGAGCTAACATTTTCAGCTATTCCCAGTCCCTTAATTTTGTGCATTAATCTCTCATGTGGCACTGTATCAAATGCCTTTGCAAAATCTAAGTATATCACATCAACTGATTCCCCTTTATCTATATTTTTACTTACTTCCTCGTAGAATCTAATTAGATTAGTTTGACATGATCTATTTCTCCTAAAGCCATGCTGATTAGAACTCATAATCTTGTTTACACGAATATGCTCATCAATATAATCCCTTATAATCCCTTCAAATATCTTCCCCACTATTGATGTCAGACTAACTGGTCTATAGCTTCCTGGATCATCCCTGCTTCCCTTTTTGAAGAGTGGCACCACATCAGCTTTACGCCAATCCTGGGGTACCATGCCTGAGGATAATGAGTCTTGAAAAATTAAGAGTAAAGGTTTGTCTATAACAGTGCTAAGTTCCCTTAACACCCTTGGGTGTATTCCATCTGGGCCTGGAGTTTTATTTACCTTAATATTTTTTAGTTTTTTCCTGATATCCTCTAAACAAAACCCAGTTAGTGGTATGGACTGGCATGTTCTATTCTGTTCCAAAGTATCATTCAATGGTTCCTCTCTTGTGTATACTGAAGAAAAAAACTGGTTTAGTACCTCAGCCTTCTCCCTGTCATTATTTATCATGCTACCCTCCACACATTTTAATGTACCTATATTATCCTTCTTAGATTTTTTGCTATTTATGTACTTAAAGAACCTTTTAGGGTTAGACTTAGAATCCTTGGCAATTAATTTTTCATATTCAATTTTGGCTAATTTGATTGCTTTTTTGCATGCTTTGTTACATTCCTTATAAATATTGTATGCTGAGTCTGTACTATTTTCTTTTAATAATTTAAATGCCCTACGTTTTTTCCTAATTTCTTTTAACACATTTATATTTAGCCATAACGGCTTATTTTTTTTATTTTTATTTTTATAACCATATGGTATGTATTGATATGTATATTTATTTAACAAATTTTTAAATATTATCCATTTATCCTCTGTATTTTTATTAGAAAATACATTGTCCCAATTTATATTATTTAATGATTTCCTTAAATCGTTGAATTTTGCTTTCTTGAAATTAAAAGTCTTAGTTAAGCCTTTAAAACACTGCATATGAAAAGAGATTTCAAATGTGACCATGTTATGATCACTGTTACCCAAATGTTCTTTGATTTCTATGTTTGATATTATATCTGTATTGTTTGATAGCACTAAATCCAATATAGCTTTACTCCTAGTTGGCTCCTCTATTAATTGTGACAAGAAGTTATCCCTGAGAACATTTAAAAATCTATCCCCCTTAGCTGAATTACTAGTTTCATTGGCCCAGTTTATATCAGGGTAGTTAAAATCTCCCATAATTACAGCACTGTTATTAGCAGCCTTACCTATTTGCATTAGTAGTTGAGTTTCCTCTGGGTCACTAATGTTGGGAGGCTTGTAGCATGTTCCTAGTAATATTTTTTTAGGATTTTTCCCCCCACTCTTTATTTCAACCCACAGGGTCTCTACATTGTCACTTGCATCATAAATATCTTCCCTTATTGTAGGTTTAAGGTCAGGTTTAATATACATGCAGATTCCTCCACCCCTTTTATTATTCCTGTCCCTCCTAAATAATGTATACCCCTCTAAGTTAACTGCCCAGTCATGTGAATCATCCCACCAAGTTTCACTTATACTGATAACATCATAGTCCTCTTCTGCAACTAAGAGCGTCAGCTCCCCCATTTTACCTGTCATGCTTCTTGCATTTGTTGTCATACATTTAATTTTCATGTGCTTTCTGCTGCTACTTGGTGTACTTTCCTCTATACTTTCTAATGTGACATTTCTTAAGTCATCCCTTCCTTGAGATATTAATGGAGAGACATATTCAGACACTGATCTCTCTGTTCTATTTTGTTCAAATTGACCTAGTGTTAGGTTTTATTGTAGGTAATTGTAGGTATTTTATTTAATTAATTTATTGATAGGGTAGTGTTAGGTTTAATTATAACTTAGGTTAGGATTTATTTTACAGGTAATTTTGTTATTATTTTAACTAGGTAACTATTAAATAGTTCTTAACTATTTAATAGCTATTGTACCTGGTTAAAATAATTACCAAGTTGCCTGTAAAATAAATATTAATCCTAAAATAGCTACAATATAATTATAATTTATATTGTAGCTATATTAGGGTTTATTTTACAGGTAAGTATTTAGCTTTAAATAGGAATAATTTATTTAATAAGAGTTAATGAATTTTGTTAGATTAAAATTATATTTAACTTAGGGGGGTGTTAGTGTTAGGGTTAGACTTAGCTTTAGGGGTTAATCCATTTATTATAGTAGCGGCGAGATTCGGTCGGCAGATTAGGGGTTAATAATTGAAGTTAGGTGTCGGCGATGTTAGGGAGGGCAGATTAGGGGTTAATACTATTTATTATAGGGTTAGTGAGGCGGATTAGGGGTTAATAACTTTATTATAGTAGCGCTCAGGTCCGCTCGGCAGATTAGGGGTTAATAAGTGTAGGCAGGTGTCGGCGACGTTGTGGGGGGCAGGTTAGGGGTTAATAAATATAATACAGGGGTCGGCGGGGTTAGGGGCAGCAGATTAGGGGTACATAAGTATAACGTAGGTGGCGGTCGGCAGATTAGGGGTTAAAAAATTTTAATCGAGTGGCGGCGATGTGGGGGGACCTCGGTTTAGGGGTACATAGGTAGTTTATGGGTGTTAGTGTACTTTAGGGTACAGTAGTTAAGAGCTTTATGAACCGGCATTAGCCCAGAAAGCTCTTAACTCCTGCTATTTTCCGGCGGCTGGAGTTTTGTCGTTAGAGCTCTAACGCTCACTTCAGAAACGACTCTAAATACCGGCGTTAGGAAGATCCCATTGAAAAGATAGGATACGCAATTGACGTAAGGGGATCTGCGGTATGGAAAAGTCGCGGCTGAAAAGTGAGCGTTAGACCCTATTTTGAGTGACTCCAAATACCGGCGGTAACCTAAAACCAGCGTTAGGAGCCTCTAACGCTGGTTTTCACGGCTACCGCCGAACTCTAAATCTAGCCGTAAGACTTTTAGCACGAATACAGGTGTCACATATAAAATCAATTCTTTCATTAATTGTTCCACAAAAGGAGTCATATATCTTCTCTATTGCTCGTGTAAATGTTTTTATGTGGGTAAAACTTTTAGAGAATTACGTTCCCGCATTACAGAACATAGAGACGATACGTTCCCGCATTACAGAACATAGAGACGATATAAAGGACTTCAATATTGACAGCCCAGTGGCGAGACATTTTGCTCAATTTCACAAATCAAAAATTGATGAACTCCACTTCATTGGAATAGAATCAGTCAAACTGAGCATGCGCGGGGGGGACATTGATCAAATTCTTTTACAAAAAGAAACAAGATGGATGTATAAACTAAACACCCTATCTCCCAATGGCTTAAACGAAAAATTGGAATTTGCTTCCTTTTTAGGCTAATTCCTTATACCTTACTTTGTCTACACATCTCCATTTATTTCCATCTATGTAGAGACTATGGGATCTCAAAAGTAACAAAATAAATCAAAATTGTAAATATATACTACTATGATGAGCTAAAATGCACATATTTGTTGTTAGAGTAATTTGACACACATAACATTATAATTAAGTATTGTCTTTTAAATATTGCACAATGGTGTATTGAAATAAAATTGTTTTTAGCATATTTTGTATATATGATTTGTTGCGGATGTGTGTGTGAGTGAGTATCTGAATCATTTAATTGTATATAATCAACTTCTGCTATTGAATACCTCACCTTGGTTACTTGAGAAGCCCTGAATTTAGCTGTATTTAAAAGTAACAATTGCAAAGACATTGCAACAGCGGCTAATTGTGATTGACATAAATTTCATCAAATGGAAAAGATCCTGGAAACCGGTATCCAATAAAAAGGCTGGTAATCAAGGTGTCGTTAGCACCTGGAAGAAGCTCCATGCTGCACTGACTGAAGGAGCGAAACGAGCGTTTGGACTCGTCGTGCTTGGCAGCCCTTACAGCAGATCCCCTGCTCATCGTGACTTACCCCTGATGTCTGGACACTCCATGAACAAGGCAGCTAGGAGGAGCGACCGCGTGAACAAATACAGGTAGAATATGTTATACGCATCTGTACACAGAATATTACTGTCCTAAAAGAATACAGCACCTGTGAATAAAGACGCGTGTTTCTATTGCTCCTCCTATGCTATGCCTTTTAAGCACCTATCGACTCAGTAACTCTCGGGGTTCAAGTCTGAAGTAACTGGTCTTTATACACCGGGGACTGTATAACTGCATCCATTTCTTGCATTAACGCTGCACTTATTGGATTACAAATACCTGCAAGTTCTAAACGGACTGTTTTTGGTCTATTTCCCCTGGTGCACCAGATAATAACTTTTTGGCCAGTACTTTATAACACTGCTTTGTGTGGGATCCACTGTATGAATGTGAATGTGTGTATTGTGCATTTGGTTAATAAATATTTATATTGTTTTTGACATACAAGCTTTTTGTAGTGCTTTTATTCAATTTTACAGTCGTGCTGGATTTACCTAGACTTTTGGGAATTTCTTATTGTGAAATCCCCACTTTCTTTTCTATGTTGTTTTCATATGTATCTTTCTAGGAAGCACCTGTTCTCTAGCTAATTACTGATTAGTGTGCAACTCTCACTTTTTGTGTTTCTTTTGTTAATAAATTTAATATAGGTTGCGGCGGGTTCAGGGAGCGGCGGTTTAGGGGTTAAACTATTTATTTAGTTGCAGCGAGGTGCGGGATCAGCAGGATAGGGGTTAATAATTTTATTATAGAGGGCGACGGTATAGGGGGGGCAGGATAGGGGTTACTAGGTATAATGTAGGTGGCAGCGGTGTCCGGGAGCGGTGGTTTAGGGGTGAATACATTTATTACAGTTGCGGCAGGGTCTAGGAGCGGCGGTTTAGGGGTTAATACATTTATAAGAGTTGCGGCAGAGTCTAGGAGCGGCGGTTTAGGGGTTAGTAACTTTATTGAGTTGCGGGAGGCTCCGGGGGTGCCGGTATAAGGATAGAACAGTGTAGTTTAGTGTGGGTGCTCAGTGACAGGCTAGCAATAAAGCTGGGAAAAAGCCGAAGAGCAGCGAGATCGGATGAGTGATAACTCTCGCAGTCCGCTGCTCATCGCCCCGTACTTGGTGCGCGACTTTTTGACAGTTTTATTTGATAACTTAGGCGAACGTATTCAGGTCCGCGGCGGCGAAGGTAGGCAAGCTTAGGCGGGCGTATTGGGCCGGCGAAGGCAGGAAAGTAGACGGCTTGATAACTACCCCCCAAAATCTCCCTTTTTATTGGTCTGGGCTATTCCTGAGCTCCTATGTGGTATTGCCTGAGTGTCTGTTGCTTCACTTGGGGTGTGTTTCAAGATATCCCTACGTCCTGTTGCCTCATCTCCACTGGTACTGTCCCCTGAATCTGCCTCTGTATCAGAGAATGTTACTTGTGATTGTCTCCTGCCTCTTCTATTGCGTCTCCCTCTGTTACAGTTTTGTAGTCTGCGAACCTGTGTTCGCCTAGTGCGATTCCAGACATACACTGAATCTGTATCATAGTCAGTCTGATCTCAAATATATTTATTGTGTTTGAGATTAATGACTGATCTTTTCGCCTCAGTTATAGTGTCTCTTAAGACTGTATCAAATCTACCATAGTCTACATCATTTCTTCTAGAATTAAGTTAAATTTGTATTTCACTTATATTATCTCTAACACAGGATAACATCTTTGATTTATAATCACAAAGCAATATCATTAATCTCACAGAACATTCTGTTAGTATCACATTCCATGCCTTAATGAGTCATTAGTATCAAAAGTGGGGTACTTATTGATTCTTAGCCCCCTTGGGACAATACATAATTTAATATATTTATTCATTGACCAAATGTCCCATTGAAGTTTTATCTCTCTGATCTTAAGCTTTTCCATATCATCAAAGAGTTCTCCTAATGAACAGTATGCTTTATCTGTAGAGAAAATTCTAGAAAGCTCTGTATCCGGTTCACCCCCAGTCTCTATTGGTTGTAATGAAAAGTATTGTACTGTTACTTGACTGTCCATGGTAGTGTCTCCCTGCATGTTAGGTGCTGACCCCTCAAGCGCTGCCACACGCGCTTATAAGAACCAAAAAACCAGGAGAGAAATATGAGGGCACCAAACACCCAAACAGTAGTGCTGAAACAGTCCCGTATCAAAAGTACCACAGGGAATTTTTCCTTATAGTGTACCCAGAGTGGTTAGCAAAGTCCATTGGCAGTCATCTGTAAGTATGAACAGTGCAAAGCAATGTAATATATATGTGCGATACAGTCTCACCTCTATTCGGGAGTCCAGGGGATACCCCTCGTGAAAAGCCGTCCGTCACCTGTATTCAGTCGGCAAACTGTATAAAACACACTTGCTTTTTCATCCGCTGTTGCCGTACTTCAACTGGATCTTTTTCAGAGGCACCGTGTGTTCACACCCACCAGGGTGCGTGTCCAAATTTCCACTGGGCGATCCTCCAACCGGATGATTTTAAACAGCAATTGCGGTCGATGTCATACCAGGATTCCACCAATCTGAGATGTTGTTCAAGGTCGCACCTCCTTAGCAGCGGCTCCACGGCTCTGTATAGTAGTGTTATTTCTGGTTTCAGCGTTCCAACTCGCCAACCACTCCGGGGATAATAGTGGGAAGCACTGGGCAGGGATACTAGCGCTCTTAGGCAAGAAAGTCCACCAAAGCAAAAAAGAAACTGGAGCGCTAGTAAAATATGTAAAACATAACCTTTATTGGTTATTTAAAATAGGACATACAGTCACTGATAGAACAAATAGAGATGAGATACCTCTGGCTGGCAGGCTTACGCATTTCGGCAAAGCCGTAGTCATAGCATACTGATGCCAGCCACAGGTGTGCTTTATATACATAATTGGAACATCACCATTGGATAAAATAATAACTGAATACAAGGGGTTAAATGTACTCTGGGCGTGTTATTGTTTTTAATGACTTGTCTATTTTATTTAATGGTGATGTTCCAATTATGAATATAAAGCACACCTGTGGCTGGCATCAGTATGCCAAAACGCATAAGCCTGCCAGCCAGAGGTATCCCATTTCTATTTGTTCTATCATTGACTGTATGTCCTATTTTAAATAACCAATAAAGGTTATGTTTTACATATTTTACTAGCGCTCCAGTTTCTTTTTTGCTTTGGTGAACAAAATAGTCTTGTCAGTTGAAGACAGAATTCATCAAAGTAATGGACTAAGAATTCTTCAAGGACGCGTCTAACAACTGGGTTGCACCATTGCCTTTTCGTGCTGCAAGGGTCAAACTCCCAAACATTCGTGAACAGGCGTTATCCAGATTCAACTCACTTCAACGAACACTAAAGAACAGGCCTGAAATGAAGGACCATTTCATTGCCTTTATGAAAAGAATCTTTGACAATGATCATTTCGAGCCAGCTCCACCACTTCAAGGACTCCAAGAGTGCTGGTACCTGCCTTTCTTCAGAGTGTATCGTCCACGTAAGCCAAAACAAATCAGGGTAGTGTTCGACTCCAGTACCAAGCATCAAGGCGTATCTCTGAACTATGTTCTTCTCACTGGTCCTAACCTGAACCCATTCATTGACGATGATGGCATGTTAAGGTTTGGAGGACGATTAAACAAGGCTAAGTTGGGAGGTCAAGAACAGAATCCTCTCATTATACCTGCTCGCAATCATATCACCACTTTGCTCATACGGCCCTACCATTAAAAGGTTAAGCACCAAGGTGCCATAAGAGCTGCAAGCCTTTGGATTATAGGAGCAAAAAGACAGATTACAGCTACAATGCATAGCTGTGTTCAGTGCCGTAAACTAAGAGGTAAACATCAGCAACAGCAAATGTCAGATTAGCCAGCTGACAGGTTAAGTACTGACCCACCTTTCACTTTGTGTTTTTTAACTTCTTATGTTGTGTGTTCTGTTTTTTAACTAAACTAATAAAAGTTAAATTTTAATTTATATCACCAACTTCATCCTACCAGGGTGTTCTAATTATAAACTCATATGGAATGAAGTGCTAAAGAAATGCATACTTTTTCAACTTCTATGTTGATTCTGTTCTTCCACCTTTCACTCATGTTGGTTTAGATGTCTTTGGACCACGGATGGTAACAGCCCGCAGAACTTGAGGTGGCCAAGCAAATAGCAAACGATGGGCAGTGCTGTTCACTTGCATGAGTATGCGTGTAGTACACATTGAAGTAATAGAATATATGGATGCCTCAAGTTTCATAAATGCTCTACGGCGATTCCTTGCCATCAGAGGACCAGTCAAAACATTAAGATCTGATTGTGGAACTAATTTCGTTGGAGCCTGTCGAGAGCTACATCTCAACTCTAGGCCAATTCAAGACCTTTTAACTGAAAAGGGCTGTACATGGATTTTCAATCCTCCTCATTCTTCCCATATGGGTGGCTCCTGTGAGATAATGATAGGCATCACACGTAAAATACTGGACTCCACGCTTATGGACTTGAAATCCACAAGACTCACCCATTAGATTCTAACCACCTTCCTGGCAGAAGCATCTGCCATAATCAATTCAAGACCACTTGTTCCAGTGTCTGTAGATCCAGAGGCCCCAACTCTCCTCTCTCCAGCTACTCTTCTTACCCATAAGCTTGGATCTGTTCCTGTTCCCCCTGGAGACTTTAAAACAGGAAATCTGTTCTACAATCAGTGGAAGCGAGTACAACACCTTGCCAACTGCTTCTGGAATTGTTGGAAGATGGAGTTTCTCTCTACTTTGCAAGGACTCAGGAAATGGCAATGTCTGAACCCTAACATCAAGGTTGGAGATCTCGTTCTCCTCAAGGACCAGCAAGCTGAAAGAATCGAATGGCCCATGGGACTGATTGTAAAGAGCATTCCTAGTGATAATGGAAAGGTGCGTAAGGTGGAGGTGAAAGTTGCAAGACAAGGGACTATAAAAACTTTCATCAGACCGATCACGGAACTTATCTTGCTCTTGCCCTTTGGAGACTGAGCCTACTTATGTATGCTGTTGGATTCTTCCTGTGACTTCAAGATGGAAGTATCTCAAACTTTAAATGACAGAACTTGAAGTCTTATATTATAGTTGTTCTTGCATTATACGTATGTTCTCCTTATATCTTTCAGGTCTTCAAGACATCTCTGCAAATTACATTGTTATGCATAACTTCCGTTATGATTTATACAGGGAGTGCAGAATTATTAGGCAAGTTGTATTTTTGAGGATTAATTTTATTATTGAACAACAACCATGTTCTCAATGAACCCAAAAAACTCATTAATATCAAAGCTGAATAGTTTTGGAAGTAGTTTTTAGTTTGTTTTTAGTTATAGCTATTTTAGGGGGATATCTGTGTGTGCAGGTGACTATTACTGTGCATAATTATTAGGCAACTTAACAAAAAACAAATATATACCCATTTCAATTATTTATTTTTACCAGTGAAACCAATATAACATCTCAACATTCACAAATATACATTTCTGACATTCAAAAACAAAACAAAAACAAATCAGTGACCAATATAGCCACCTTTCTTTGCAAGAACACTCAAAGGCCTGCCATCCATGGATTCTGTCAGTGTTTTGATCTGTTCACCATCAACATTGCGTGCAGCAGCAACCACAGCCTCCCAGACACTGTTCAGAGAGGTGTACTGTTTTCCCTCCTTGTAAATCTCACATTTGATGATGGACCACAGGTTCTCAATGGGGTTCAGATCAGGTGAACAAGGAGGCCATGTCATTAGATTTTCTTCTTTTATACCCTTTCTTGCCAGCCACGCTGTGGAGTACTTGGACGCGTGTGATGGAGCATTGTCCTGCATGAAAATCATGTTTTTCTTGAAGGATGCAGACTTCGTCCTGTACCACTGCTTGAAGAAGGTGTCTTCCAGAAACTGGCAGTAGGACTGGGAGTTGAGCTTGACTCCATCCTCAACCCGAAAAGGCCCCACAAGCTCATCTTTGATGATACCAGCCCAAACCAGTACTCCACCTCCACCTTGCTGGCGTCTGAGTCGGACTGGAGCTCTCTGCCCTTTACCAATCCAGCCACGGGCCCATCCATCTGGCCCATCAAGACTCACTCTCATTTCATCAGTCCATAAAACCTTAGAAAAATTAGTCTTGAGATATTTCTTGGCCCAGTCTTGACGTTTCAGCTTGTGTGTCTTGTTCAGTGGTGGTCGTCTTTCAGCCTTTCTTACCTTGGCCATGTCTCTGAGTATTGCACACCTTGTGCTTTTGGGCACTCCAGTGATGTTGCAGCTCTGAAATATGGCCAAACTGGTGGCAAGTGGCATCTTGGTAGCTGCACGCTTGACTTTTCTCAGTTTATGGGCAGTTATTTTGCGCCTTGGTTTTTCCACACGCTTCTTGCGACCCTGTTGACTATTTTGAATGAAACGCTTGATTGTTCGATGATCACACTTCAGAAGCTTTGCAATTTTAAGAGTGCTGCATCCCTCTGCAAGATATCTCACTATTTTTTAATTTTCTGAGCCTGTCAAGTCCTTCTTTTGACCCATTTTGCCAAAGGAAAGGAAGTTGCCTAATAATTATGCACACCTGATATAGGGTGTTGATGTCATTAGACCACACCCCTTCTCATTACAGAGATGCACATCACCTAATATGCTTAATTGGTAGTAGGCTTTCAAGCCTATACAGCTTGGAGTAAGACAACATGCATAAAGAGGATGATGTGGTCAAAATACTTATTTGCCTAATAATTCTGCACTCCCTGTATAGTGAAATTTACTATGCCAGATGGGGAGTGTGCTGCCTCAATGGGGCATAGAATATGACATAGCCTCTGTTAATATTCATGTTGATATAGTTAAAAAATTATATATATTTATGCCATTTTTCTCAAAGCTTCTCTATGTTTATTCTGTACTGCCATCTAGTGACCCTTTTTGGTAACGCTCCTGTTTTCTATAGTACTTTCCCTCTGACCTATTATTCATTTCCCTTTTGTGTATTGCTCCGCCCTTGTAGTTTGCTTTTCCTGTGTCATGGCTGCAGCTAACAGGCCTCATGTAACAAGCACTCATGTTAATAAATTGCAAGCTACAATCAGTATCAACTTTTGACATTTTTCACTTTTATTTTTATCATTTTTTCCTGTTGGGACACACATTAGCAATTTCACCTAGAAAGTTCACATCACGCTGAGGGACAATCTTTTGTGCACATTGGCTTATATTGCCAACTATTAGACATTATATATTGAACTTTCATTTTCACTATTATTATATGTATTGTTTTAACTGATAGGGCACCATACTGTTATTTATTTTAGATGTCGAAATGTTTTAGATAATAAATTGTTATAGACAAGTTTCTATTTACATTTGCATATTTTCAACCACTTTAGCCTCTTTGGCGCTCCTCCCTCCATCTGGATTATTGTATATTTTGAAAGGTTTTAGGGACTTTTTTGGGGGAGCTTGTGTTTTCATAGGTGTAAGCACTGTAATTACCAAACTATACACATGTATTTGAAGCCTACTACTAATATCACTTATAGATATGTTAAACAATAAAGGCCGAACAACTACCCCTCATTTTAATATACTTTGACGTCAAGCACAAGGAAAAATGTTTTTGCTGTGTCAGACATTGTCAATGTTTCTATTAAAGGGATAGAAAGGTCAAAATGTAAATATGCATGGGTGTATTTCAATTCTAAATACAAATTTTGTTTGCAATATACATTCATTAGCAATAATGCTTCTAGTAATGCTTCTAGTAAACGTTATTGCTGTTTTTCAGAGGCATACACATATATTCTGTGGACTGGTAATCAAACACAACACCTTCAGTGGCTTGTGTGACACACATTAAAGGGACAGTCTACTTCAGAATATTTATTGTTTAAAAAGATAGATAATCCTTTTATTACCCATTCCCTAGTTTTGCATAACCAATACAGTTGTATTAATATACTTTTTACCTCTGTGATTACCTTGTAGCTAAGCCTCTGCAAACTGCCCCTTTATTACAGACTTGCATTTTAGCCAATAAGTGCTGAATCATAAATAACTCAGTGGGAGTGAGCACAATGTTATCTATGTGGCACACATGAAATAACCCTGTCTAGCTATAAAAAATTGTCAAAATAGACAGCCTTCAAGGACTTTGAAACTAGGATAAGAATCTAGCTAGGTTTAGCTTTCAACAAAGAAAGCCAAGAGTACAAAGCGAATTAGATGATAAAAGTAAATTGTAAAGTTGTTTAAAATTGACTAGTTTACGAGGTTCCGGTGGAGGAGGAGCAAGCATGTGCTGCTGAGCTACCTGCTTCAACCCTACAGCTGCTGGCGGTTTCCTTCGCGCCACATCCCAAGCCAGGGGATAGCCTAAGACATCGCACCTGAACCTAAACAAGCGACAAATTACACCTCGCTGTTATAGAATGATTTTCAGCCCCCCTCTATGTCTGAAATAAAAGGAACAGAGACTAACCCAGGAGATACCTTTCTATCTTTAAAGACCCCTCTGCTCCCCTTTTCGGTACAAACAGACCTATACCCCTAAGACCCATGGAATTCGGCAACCACTGAGAATTTACCTGGGGTGGTCTGTACTCTACCTTCCACTGCTGACGAGGACTCACAGCAAGTTTCTCAGAGCCACACTCGCCCACTGTGCACCGCTCCTCTTTTCCTCCTGCTCTCGTGAAGTGAGCGAAGCTGAAGCTGGGTCCTGCCTCGACGGAGGACCAAGAACATCAGGCCTATTGTTTTGGCAGCGTGCCCGGAGTTCCGGGACTGCTGTCTCTGAGTAGTGTGAGACCTCATCCGCCCTCCCGAGGCGGCCTCCCCCTGAGGCTTACCGCCGGATTTCGGCTGCAGCGCTGACTACTCCATCCCTCTCCCACCGGTGCTGCGTGAGAGGGATTGGAGCTTGTGCTACCCCAGGGCCAAGAACCAAGGAAGGAATCCCTGCTCGAGAAAGGCTCGCCCTGCCACGTTCTCCCCTCTCTCCCACCGGTGCTGCGCGAGGGAGGGAGAGCTCGCTAGGTGGCCCAGGCTGAGACCTGAAACTGCTGGAGGTGAACCTGCTGGGAACAGGTTTACCCAGGAGAGATAGCCACTGCTATTATAAGAAGCCCATCTTCCAGGACAAGATAGGTCACGGCGTGCAGTGAGCGAGGAGAGGTGAGTCTACTTTGCCCCCTAAACCCAGAACTGTACAATTCAGCACATAACATATAACTTAAAGAGCTGTATGGGCGAAATAGGAAAAGAAGGGAAGAAAAAAGGAAAAAAAGGGGAGCAGATAGGGGAATGGTTCAACTTTTCCAGCATAAATATTAAGCACTCTCCTTCTTGAAATGGTAATGAAAACTGAGTAGCTTTATTTCACTCATAGCTCACTCAAAGGAGACATCCCTTTCAGCTTGTTGTTAATGCTACTAACTTTTGCATGAACTCCTGAGAAAACTAACACATACAAGCATGAGCCACTTGCCCTCTACTAAATGTATTTGCTAAAAATGCTGCTTGCTATGCTTTCTGGCTGAGAGATTAACAGATACCTGCTTCTATTACTAAGACTTTGCTATTAACTAACCTGGACAATTTTGCATATGTTGCTTGCAGAATAATAAGCTAATCGCTGGACATCTCTTTTTTGCAATACTCTGCCTCATTGACTATCCAAAATTATAGAAGCCTTAAGGACAAGATAATAGTTTATAACTTCTCCTAACTGCCTAGGTTTAAGGTCATGCTTTTCTTTTGTTTCTCTTTTCTTTTTTTAAAACTAGTATTAACCTGAGTAAAACTAAGTTTTTTGTACTTTTCTTGCAAACAAACACTTTGACTAAAGATAGACTACAAGTTTAGAGGTGTATATACAGAAAGCACCCCATATCAGAAGCATATCAAAATTTTGTAACAAACAAGGTGTGCAAAACAGTCTTTTATCAACCTCTACTTGCTGATCTTACTTGGTCTTGCAGATTAGTAAAACTATCGTCTAACTGCATTAATGTCTAATAGAAACATCAATACTATTTTGCCTGAAAAATTATTTGATAAGGTTTGTTGTAATTAATAACGTTTTTTTATTTATGCTTTTTCTTTTTTTTTTTTTTTTTCTTATATAAGCTAAAAGGTGATTTTTTTCATCATTAATAGGCAGGCGCACTGTCCAAACACTAACTTGCCCAAGTTGCACAGTTAGACAGTAGGGAAAATAAGACACAGGTTACCCCTTTTCAAGAACTACATATAACGGTTGGATATAATATATCTCAGCCATCAAGATAAAGAAGGTCTAACATAATAATAAACATAGGAGAATTAAAGTATATCTCGACCTACTCTGACTAAAGTACTCTCTTCTTAAAGTTAAAAATTGCAGTCTCTCTGGCTGGCGTGGGGACTTCTACACACAGGAAGCCACATCCACTACCTCACTAAAATAAAAAATAATTTTTTTTTTTATTTTTTTTATTTTTTTTCCCCCTCACCTCCCTCACTCACTTCTTCCTACTTCACTCCATCACCCCCTTACCCTTCACTTTCATATCCCTTTCCCAATAAAAGCACTAAGTTTTTATAGCACAATATTAACTGATCACTATCTAGATTACCACCACATCTTATGGACAAATTTTTTCATAGTCACTCCCGGACTCCCCCGCTATCCATGACAGCAAAAACAAGAGAAAGAAGAAATAAAAATAGCACAGAAACATCTATGGAGGTACAGCCAACCCCTATTAACCCTTTAGTTACCAACGAAACCTTTAATATGCAGGCTCTGGTGACAAATATTGCAGAAGCCTTAAACCCCAAATTTGAAGCCCTTAGGGCAGAGATTAAGCAAGAAATTACACTGTTGTCCCAAGAACTGAGACATTTCACTAGTAGGATTAATGAAGTGGAACAAAGGGTGTCTGATCTTGAGGACCTTACTTTTACACATAGTACTAGCATAGACTCCAATGCAGCGTCTCTATCTAAAATGAAAATTAAAATCGAAGATTTGGAAAACAGGGCTAGAAGAAATAACATTCGTATTATTGGGCTACCGGAGGGGGGACAACCTGAGAATTTAAATTTGTTTATTACAAATACGTTGGTACAACTACTTAAAATCCCCCCCAGTAACCCTCAAATAGTGGTAGAAAGGGCTCACAGAATAGGGAAGCTTCAGGTTGATAATAGGGGTAACAACAGACCCAGGCCAGTAATAGCCAAATTGCTTAATTTCAGTGATAAAGTAACTCTTCTCCAATATTTTCGCAAGAATCAGCCTATTATGTTCAAAGACAGTAAGATTCTCCTATTTCAGGACTATTCGGCAGAGACGTCATCTAGGAGAAGAAATCTTGCTCCAATCTGCTCTAAATTTATTCAACAGGGTTACCAGGCCCTAATTAATTACCCCTCTAAACTTAAGGTTATTGCCAAAGGAGAAGTCCATTTTTTTGAGAACGCACAAGAGGCAGAAAAATTATTAACCCAATTAAACTCTAGTGAGTAAACTGAAGAAATATCAGTGACTCACTGACTTTGTTGTTACCTCATCTTAAGTTAGGGATGGCAGGGAAAACGGTACGAAGTAATAAAGGTGTCTTGCGGGAGGTTCTCCCTTTTTTTTTTTTTTTTTTTTTTTTTCTCTCTCTCTCTATCAAAATAAATGGTTAACTTTAAAATAGTATCGTGGAATGTAGGGGGTATTACCACTCCTATAAAGAGGAAATCGATTATTACCCAACTAAGAAAAATGAATACAGATATAGCTTTCCTCCAGGAGACTCATCTTAACTTAGAAGAAGTATTAAAATTAAAAACATCGTGGGTTAAGGAAGTTTTTGCTGCACCGGGACAGGGGAGGAAGAGAGGGGTAGCCATTTTGGTAGGAAAAAGGATTAATGCAGAGATACTACATGTTGTGACAGACCCAGGGGGGAGATCAGTGAGTCTAAAAATAAAAATCAATAATCGTGTGTTTACAATGTGTAATGTTTACGCGCCTAATATCCTTGACCCAGAGTTCTGGAACCAAGTACAGACTGAAATATTCTCTATATTGGAAGGTAACCTTTTTCTTGCAGGAGACTTCAATATGGCCCCACAGTGCCCACTTGACAGGCTGAGACTAAACACAAAACAAAAAAAGCATAAAAAAGATAATCTGGAAACTAAAAATTTTTCTAGGCTTATGCAAAATCTGGGCATTAAGGACATCTGGAGGATGCAAAATCCCGATGTTAGAGAATATTCTTGCTTATCCAAAGCTCATAAAACACTATCAAGAATTGATCTTTTCCTGATAGACGATAGACTGTGCACATATGAGGTTAAAGCAAAAATTCTTCCTATCAGTATCTCTGATCACGGGCCAATTACCCTAGATCTTCAGGATAAGCAGCCCAAGCTTAAGCTAAATCGTTTTTTTTTTCCTTCTCACCTAGCATCAGATACGAAATTTAAGAACTGGCTGAGAGCCAAGTTCACTGACTACGATCTCTGTAATTCAGAGTATAGAGATCGTCCTGCCATATTTTGGGAGGCAGCAAAGGCTGTAATACGAGGTGAAATCATAGCCTATATGGCAATACTGAATAAAAAAATGCAACAAAGAGAAAAGGAACTAACCAATGCAGTAATAAACGCATATAATAGATTCCTTCTTGACCAAAACTCTGCCAACTGGGCTAAGTATAACAAAGCAAAAAGTAACAAAGATGATTTCTTGTTATACAGAGAAACTCAGAAAGAGTTAAAATTACAGTCTAAACTATATAAGTATGGCAACAAGTCTGGGAAACTCCTAGCTAAATTGGTCAAAAGTGAAAAAAAATCCTCATTTATTGAGAAACTGGTGCTAGGTGACAAAGAAGTATTTAAGCATGAGGAGATAGCGGAAGAAATGGAAAAATATTATCAAGAATTGTATCATTCCAGACCCTCTGACCTAGGTCAAGCAGAGGACTTCTGGAGCAAAACATCAGTACCTAAGATATCCACTGATTCAGCTGGCACCCTCAATGCACAAATCACAGAGGAAGAAATTAAAAAAACAATTTCTGACCTTGCTCTGAATAAAACCCCTGGGCCAGATGGGCTACCTAATGAACTATATAAAATTTTATCTTCTGAAATATCAGCCCATCTTTGTGAGCTCTATAATTCTATCTATATAAATGGAGGAGAGATGTCGAAACTTTTCACATCCTCCTATACAACTTTGATACTTAAGAGTGGAAAAGATCCAACTTTAAGGGAGTCATATAGACCAATTGCTTTACTAAACTCCGATTACAAGATCCTCACATCAATTATAGCCCAGAGGTTACAAAAAATATTAGGCGATATCATCCATAAAGATCAGGCCGGGTTCTTAAACTCTCGAAACTCCGCAGCAAAAATCAGAGAGATTCTGATAACATCAGAATACTTTTTTAACAAAAGGGAAGGGACCCTACCAGACCTGGTGGTTATTTCGCTTGATGCCGAAAAGGCTTTCGACTCCGTTCATTATAATCATCTTTTTGCCTCTTTAGCAAAGTTCGGATTTACAGGAAGCTTTCTTGACTTCATTAAAAACTTATATAATCAGCCCTACACAAGGTTAACTGTAAATAATTTAATATCCTCTCAAATTGTATTGGATAGAGGAACCCGCCAGGGCTGCCCCCTTTCCCCTCTCCTCTTCAATCTCTGCATTGAACCTCTGGCAATCGCAATCAGGCAACAACTAGAAGGCATTAAAATTGAGAACTACGAAATAAAGCTAGCTTTGTATGCAGATGATATTCTTATATATTTATCAAACAGCAAAATTAATCTTCCTAAGCTACTACAAATTATTGACCAATTTGGCTCTTTTTCAGGCTACAAAGTAAATACTACAAAGTCAGAATTACTCTGGCTCAGGAAAAACAATTCCTCTCCTAGCAATATCCCTTTTCATCTAGTTAAAGATTCATTCAAATATCTGGGTATTAACATTCCTAGTGACCCAAAAGAGTTATACAAGCTTAATATCTTACCAATTATATTAACATTTAGAGAAAAGCTCAGAAATTGGGCGGGTTTACCACTCTCTATTTCTGGACGGATAGCACTTTTTAAGATGGTCCTCTTCCCTAAGTTGCTTTACGTGCTACAGAACACAGCGATAATACTTTTAGAAAGGGACATACGAATAATAAATAGCCTGCTCAGAAGGTTTATCTGGCAAAAAGCCAGGCCGAGAATTTCACTGAATAAATTGTCATCTTCTAAAACCTACGGAGGCTTTGCATTACCAGATATCAGGTTGTATAATTTGGCTTTCCTAGCGCGATTTGTAGCTGACTGGATCTTCTCCAAAGATTATGTCTTGAATAATAAACTTGAAGAAAAAATCTGTTATCCATATGCACCCATAGCTCTTTTACACTGCGAACCAAAAGAATGGCCAGCTAACATTAGAGCACTTAAAATGCTCTCAAACCCCCTGAGGGCCTGGAGGAGAATAGGGAAGCTCATGGACCTAAACTGTCAGATATCTCAATATTTACCTCTAATAGGCAACCCTAAATTTCAGGCAGGCCTTGATTCAGCTGTATTTAAACACTGGCACACTTTAGGCTTAGACAAACTTATACAACTTGTGGATCAAGAGAGAAAATGTATTAAAACATTTGATGAACTTAAAAATAACTTTAACCTCTCCAACAAAGATTTTTTCGCATATTTACAGGCAAGGCACTATATTACAGATATCATGAGGACAGTTAACTGGCGCTGGGACCTAGGAAGCTTGGAGGGCTGGCTCACCCTGGTAAGGAACGGGTTGATGTCAATCACTCCATGCTACCATCTACTGGGGGAAGGCAAAGGGAAGCATCTTCTTGAAAAACTAACCCAGGACTGGAATCTAGTCCTGGTACAGGACCACATAGACAGCCGACTCATAAAAACATCCATCTGTAGGATATCTCAAGCTACAATCTCAGCCACCTGGAGAGAGGCTCATCTGAAACTCATTCACAGATATTATTATACCCCTGAGAAAGCATTTAAGTTTAAGAATTTAAATTTTGATAAATGTCCCAAATGCTCTAAGGAGGCTGCAGATTTGAGACACATGATCTGGGATTGCCCACTGATTAGACAGTGTTGGTTCAAAGTTGAATTCTGGATAAAAACGTCACTTGGAATCTCCCCTCTGGGTCTATCATTGATCCAGATTATATTTTGTTTAAGTAACCAAGATGAGCATACCCCCAATGAAAGGCTAATTACCTCAATTATCTTAGCAGTCAGGTATTTAATTTTTAAGAAATGGAAGTCAAGAAATTTACCAACAGTTCCAGAGATTAAAAATTTTCTTAAAAAGCAATGTATCTTAGAGCAGCGAGAAACTAACATTGATAAGGAACTGGATATCCAATCTTTCCTTAAAAAGTGGGCACCATTTATTAAATCACTTACAGCGCCAGAGATTGACCAAATAATATTTCCCTTCCAGAATTCAGAAATGGTACTACTGGGAATATGGTAAAGTGAGGTTTACTCTAATTTCTCTCTCTTTCCCCTTGTTGTGGTGTTAGAGGATCTTCTTTTCTCTTCACAAAATTTTTTTTTGTTTTTTTTTGTTTTGTTTTTTGCTCTCTCGCAAGATTAACCTTGAACATGTTGATATTATCGTGATTTGAGATAGCCTAGGATCTTATCAACAAGATATGAGTCATAATGTATACTCCTTGAGTTAACGATATATGCTTAGAGGAGGAGGGGGAGGGGGGAGAGGGAAAGATTGCTTTGGGACCTGTTCCTGGCCATTGTTTATGTTGTTCTTGTTCCCGCTGGGGGGGAGGGGAGGGAAAGGGAATTAAAAATGGTAAAATATACTCCAACAGAGAAATTATAACTATTAAGGAATGACAGAATGGAATTTAATTCATAATATTTTGCGTTTTGTTTGCTGATGTTTTTTGACTGTTTATTCTTTGTTTTGGAAATCATTGAAAATGTATAAACCTGTTGGAGTTTAATAAAGATGATTTAAAAAAAAAAAAAAATTGACTAGTTTAATTTTGACTAGTCTTCACAGACACAATTCACACAACACCAGGTTTCTGAACTTGAATGCCAATACACAGGCCCTCACAGCATATGTGTGTATGCCAATAAAAAACAGTAGTAACTTTTACTAGAAGCATTTTTACTAATGGAAGTATACTGCAAAAATGCTTCTATACAAAACTGAAATGCACCCATACTAATTTCAAATTTGACCTTTCTATCCCTTTAAAAGTAGAATAACTGCATCTTCTACTCTACCCTGGTCTATCACTTTACTTACTTAGCCAAAGAAATCGTTTAGTCAGCACGATCTTCCTGCTGAAAAAAAAGTATCATCTTTGATCTTGTCATTTTTTTTTACTTAAAGGGAGATAAAACTCAAATGTATTTTTTTTGTGATTGACACAGAGCATAGTTTTTTGTTTTTTTTAAAAAAAACCTTATATTATATATATTACTATATCATATATTTGATATAATCAAATTTGCTTTGTTCCCATGGTATTTGTTTCCATGGTGTCTGAAGCACTATATGGCCGGAAATAGTGCTGCCATCTAGTGCTCAGCAAATAGAGATGTTTTAACTTGAAAAATAAACAAAATACATTATTTTGACTCAGGGGTGTCTAAACTTTTGCATACAACTGCTAAAAGATATACATCCCAATCTATGCTACCAATCCATGAGGCTGCACATAAAGGCATAGATAAAGTTCTCCAGCTCCTCAAGTTTAAAAGCGACCTTTATTAATCAAACATTGGGTCCAAAATTACAGCAACATTTTAAAGGCTAGTCAACCTCATCTGTGTTGTGTTCAAATAGTGTCACAAAGCCCTACAATTACAAACATCCTAGTGCAATACCACCTAGTGGTCAAAAACAAAATTTATGCTTACCTGATAAATTTCTTTCTTTCTGGATATGGAGAGTCCACGACATCATTCAATTACTAGTGGGAATATCACTCCTGGCCAGTAGGAGGAGGCAAAGAGCACCACAGCAAAACTGTTAAGTGTCACTCCCCTACGCATAATCCCCAGTCATTCGACCGAAGGGAAATGGAAAAGGAGTAACACAAAAATGTAGAGGTGCCTGAGGTTTAGTAAAAAATAACCATCTTAATAAAGGGTGGGGTCATGGACTCTCCGTCTCCGGAAAGAAAAATGTATCAGGTAAGCATACATTTTGTTTTCTTTCCTAAGAAATGGAGAGTCCACAACGTCATTCAATTACTAGTAGGAACCAATACCCAAGCTAGAGAACACAGAATGAACAGGGAGGGAGAACAAGACAGGCAGACCTAAACAGAAGGCACCACCGCTTGAAGAACCTTTCTCCCAAAAGAGGCCTCAGCTGAGGCAAAAGTATCAAGTTTGTAAAATTTTGAAAAAGTATGCAGAGAGGACCAAGTTGCATCCTTGCAAATCTGTTCCACAGAAGCTTCCTTTTTGAAAGCCCAAGAAGAGGAGACAGCTCTAGTGGAATAGCAATAAGAAACAAAACCTTCCATGATAGAAACTTAATAACTATGGAATGCATTGGCTCAAATGGAGCCTGCTGCAAAACTTTAAGAACAAGATTAAGGCTCCAAGGAGGAGCAACAGGTTTAAACACAGGCCCAATTCTGAACAGGGCCTGACAAAAAGATTGAACATCTGGCACATCTGCCAGACGCTTGTGTAACAAAATAGTTAATGCAGAAATCTGACCTTTCACAGAACTGACTGACAACCCTTCCTCCAGACCTTCCTGGGGAAAAGACAAAATTCTAGGAATCCTGACCCTACTCCAAGAGTAGCCCTTAGAATCAGACCAATAAAAGGTATTTACGCCAAACCTTATGGTAATTTTTTGGAGTAACAGGCTTGCAAGCCTGGATCATGGTCTCAGAGAAACGAGATTTGGATGGAGGATTGGACCCTGAGTTAGAAGGTCCTTCCTCAGAGGCAACCTCCAAGGCGATCAAGATAACATCTTTACTAGGTCTGCATACCAGATCCTGCGAGGCAATGCAGGAGCTATTAGAATTACTGATGCTCTCTCTTGCATACCAGAGGAAACAGGTATGCTAGACCGAAATCCCAAGGAACCGCCAGAGCATCTATCAGAGGATCTCTTGACCTTGGATCGTACCTTGGAAGCTTGGCGTTCTGCTGAGGCTCCATCAGATCCAACTTCGGCACCCCCCATTTGAGGGTTAACCTAGAAAACACCTCCGGATGGAGAGCCCACTCCCCGGGATGAAATGTCTGTCTGCTCAGGAAATCCGCTTCCCAGTTGTCCACTCCAGGAATGTGGATGGCAGATAGACAACAATTGTGATCTTCCGCCCACTGAATAATACGTGCCACCTCCTTCATAGGAAAACCAGATAATGCCACAGATACGTGTGCAGCAAAATTTGCAGGCAAATAAACTCCTCCAGGAGGCTGAGAGGAAATGCAGGGCACTGTATGTGACGCCATAGAGGCATGGGACGTTTAAGGAGAAAGCTGCGGCATTGCCTGAATAGCATCATCCTGAGAGACATTGGGCACTGGGGGCAACAATTTATCTTTAAATTGAAGTGTTCTAGCTAAGCATGCAGCACAGAATTGCATAGGCAAAACAATTTGTGCCTCAAGGCATAACAAGCATTTGTCAAGACACAGAATCTTGGTCCATATGTCTATAATACTAAATAAAAATTCCCCAATTGTAGATTTTTTTTTAAAATACACTGTCACTTTAAGAATTTGTAATACCACAGCCGCTTAACGTTATGCAATCATTCTTTAAAATAATAAACCAATCAGGCCCCTACACCTCAGACAAGCTGAGGTGCCTTACCATAACACTAATACACAATTTGGCTGCCAGGAGTCTCTAAAACTATCATATGTTAGATTGACACTGAAGAGACTGAAATTCAATTACGCCGCTCCACTCCGTGAATATCCGACAGCAGAGAGAAGTCACATGACTGGCAGAGAGAGGAAACTATGCAGCAAGTAAAAGGTGCGCATTTCCCTCTGTCTACAACACCGGAGCTTAATTTACACAAACGCTCAAGCAGTCTGTCAGCCTGTTCTAGCTAAGCAAGCAAAGAAAACCAACTGCCAAATTTTAAGCTTATACATAAATCCCTGTATAAAAGATAATAAAATATTTTAACAAAATTAGCCCAAAGAGGAAAAGCGTCCCAATAAAGGGAAGATTAACCCCTAGTCTCAAAATACATAATGTGCCTGCCCACTTCCAAAGAAAATCCTGTATAAAGGATTTTAAAAATGTCCCCATCTATTGCATATGACATATTCTTCTAAAGTGCACGTCTCCAAGACCTAGAAGACAAAAGCACTTACCTGCAGTCTAGCTGTCCGGCAGGAAGACAGCTCATCAAGGCGTGAAAGGACACATACTATGGCTTTCTGTACCATGGGCAGCAATGTGTTAGGAAACAAAGCAAGGACTACCTCACAACTTCCTAACTGCTTAAAAGCCACCACTACTCTACTGAAGAGTGACGTGGACGCAAACGTGGCTAAATCCAAATCCTTGCTTGCAGGGAAAAGTACCCAAAAAAGGGATTTATTTCTTCAGACACCAAACTTCACCTCCTCCATTGACAAAGGCAAAGAGAATGACTGGGGATGATGGGTAAGGGAGTGACACTTAACAGCTTTGCTGTGGTGCTCTTTGCCTCCTCCTGCTGGCCAGGAGCGATATTCCCACTAGTAATTGAATGATGTTGTGGACTCTCCATCTCTTAGGAAAGAAATAAATTAAGATCACATACAAAAATTAATATATATATATATATATATATATATATATATATATAATATCACGACCTAGAAGATTATCTATAATTATTATACATTTAAAATAAACTAAGAATAGAATCAGATACAAATTGGTTAATATCTAATATTTATACGATTTTAACCCCTTAAGGACCAGCGACGTACCCTGTATGTCACTGGCCTTTTATTGGGACTTGATTGTTTTATAGCGCGGTCTTGTCACCAGCGTTGAGACTGCTCTATTCCACAAAGCCTGCTGGAGTGAGGGTATTAATAGCGTCTTCTTGCTAGACTTGTGCTATTATGTCCTGAAAAAAACCTTAACGACCAGTGACATACAGGGTACATTGTGGTCATTAAGGGGTTAATGTGGTTTATTTTAAATGTATAGTGATTATAGATAATCCACCCACAAAAGAAAATATATATATATATATATATATATATATATAAAAAAATTGGGTAATCCTAGCATTACCGGGTAAACCTGAGATTACACAAGCGGCTGTGGGTAAAGCCCAACATAACTTGATAAATCTTCTTAGAGTGCATCGATTCACCGCACCAAACATATATACGATGTACTGTTATTTACAAATCTTCACTATCTTTTTGGCCACCACTTAGGTGGGTTCAAGGGGGGCAAATCCCCCCTTGTAAACCTCATTCCCCAAGGTTCATGCCAGAGGATCAGCGTGGCCGCCTTCCTTGAACCCCCAGGCAGAGGCAAAAAAAAAATAAAAAAATAGTGTAGATAGGGGAATAATATTACATTGGGCTTTACCCACAGCCGCTTGGGTAATGTCAGATGTTTACCCTGATTTCTGACTTTAAACCGTAACACATACATATATATATATATATATATATATATATATATATATATATATATATATACATATACACACACACACATTTACATATATACATATACATACACACACACACACTGTATATATTCTATTCTATGTATTTTTGTATGTGATCATGTCAATTATTTTAACCACTAGGTGGTGATATTGCACTAGGAGGTTTGTAATTGTACTTCTTTGTGAGACTATTTAAACACAGGTGGGTTTAACATTAGGTAAGCATGATTAAAAGCATTGACAAGCCCAAAAAAAAGTTGCTGTAACTTTGGACTTAATGTTTGATTAATAAAGTTCACTTTTAAACTGAAGGAGCTGGAGGACTTTGATTTTCTATGTACAAGACTTAGGTTTGGCTATGCAGATACTCACAAATATTGATATGGAAATAGCACATGTATCTCCAAAGCAAACACCTCTGTATGAAAAGGCAAGTGGTTAATCAGTCATATATGCATTGATATTTTTCACAACCAAAAGTGCAAAGGTAAATATGGAGCCACATTGGAAATTAAATCAGAGTAAAAAACACCAAAATCATTAAACAAATGTATGCATGTATATCTCAGGAAAGATAGGAATATATATGACTGCTGTTACATGCTTTGGGTTTTTAGTCCAACCCCTATATAAGAGGGCCAATATTCAATGTTGAATGCTAAAAACAAAATTTATGCTTACCTGATAAATTTCTTTCTCTTGTGGTGTATCCAGTCCATGGGTTCATAAATTACTTGTGGGATATTCTCCTTCCCAACAGGAAGTTGCAAGAGGACACCCACAGCAGAGCTGTCTATATAGCTCCTCCCCTAACTGCCACTCCAAGTCATTCGACCGAAGACAAGCAAGAAAAAAGGAGAAACTATAGGGTGCAGTGGTGACTGTAGTTTAAAAATAAAAAAGACCTGCCTTAAAGTGACAGGGCGGGCCGTGGACTGGATACACCACAAGAGAAAGAAATTTATCAGGCAAGCATAAATTTTGTTTTCTCTTGTAAGGTGTATCCAGTCCACGGGTTCATCCATTACTTGTGGGATACCAATACCAAAGCTTTAGGACACAGATGAAGGGAGGGACAAGGCAGGAACTTAAACGGAAGGCACCACTGCCTGCAAGACCTTTCTCCCAAAAATAGCCTCTGAGGAAGCAAAAGTATCAAATTTGTAGAATTTAGAAAAAGTATGAAGCGAAGACCAAGTCGCCGCCTTACAAATCTGTTCAACAGAGGCCTCATTTTTAAAAGCCCATGTGGAAGCTACCGCTCTAGTGGAATGAGCTGTAATTCTTTCAGGAGGCTGCTGGCCAGCAGTCTCATAAGCTAAACGGATTATGCTTCTCAGCCAAAAAGAAAGAGAAGATGCCGAAGCCTTTTGGCCTCTCCTCTGTCCAGAGTAGAGAACAAACAATGCAGATGTTTGACGAAAATCCTTAGTAGCTTGTAAATAAAGCTTTAAAGCACGTACTACGTCAAGATTGTGTAAGAGACGTTCCTTCTTTGAAGAAGGATTAGGACACAGTGACGGAACAACTATCTCCTGATTGATATTCTTATTAGATACCACCTTAGGAAGAAACCCAGGTTTGGTACGCAAAACTATCTTATCTGCATGGAAGATCAGATAAGGGGAATCACACTGTAAGGAAGATAACTCTGAAACTCTTCGAGCTGAAGAGATAGCTACCAAAAACAGAACTTTCCATGATAAAAGCTTGATATCTATGGAATGCAGAGGTTCAAACGGAACCCCTTGAAGAACTTTAAGAACTAAATTTAAACTCCATGGCGGAGCAACAGGTTTAAACACAGGCTTGATTCTAACTAAAGCCTGACAAAACGCCTGAACGTCTGGAACATCTGCCAGACGCTTGTGCAGAAGAATAGACAGAGCAGAAATCTGTCCCTTTAAGGAACTAGCTGACAATCCCTTCTCCAATCCTTCTTGGAGAAAGGATAATATCCTAGGAATCCTGACCTTACTCCATGAGTAACCCTTGGATTCACACCAATGAAGATATTTACACCATATCTTATGATAGATTTTCCTGGTGACAGGCTTTCGAGCCTGAATTAAGGTATCAATGATCGACTCGGAGAAACCACGTTTTGATAAAATCAAGCCTTCAATCTCCAAGCAGTCAGCCGCAGAGAAATTAGATTTGGATGTTTGAATGGACCTTGGAGTAGAAGGTCCTGCCTCAGCCGCAGAGTCCATGGTGGAAAGGATGACATGTCCACCAGATCTGCATATCAAGTCCTGCGTGGCCACGCAGGTGCTATCAAAATTACCAAAGCCCTCTCCTGCTTGATCTTGGCAATCAGACGAGGGAGGAGAGGAAATGGTGGGAATACATAAGCCAGGCTGAAGGACCAGGGCACTGCTAGAGCATCTATCAGCGCTGCCTGGGGATCCCTTGACCTGGACCCGTAACAAGGAAGCTTGGCGTTCTGACGAGACGCCATCAGATCCAATTCTGGTTTGCCCCATAGTTGAATCAGCTGGGCAAATACCTCCGGATGGAGCTCCCACTCCCCCAGATGAAAAGTCTGCCGACTTAGAAAATCCGCCTCCCAGTTCTCTACTCCTGGGATATGGATAGCTGAGAGATGGCAAGAGTGAACCTCTGCCCATAGAATTATCTTTGCAACCTCCAACATTGCCAGGGGGCTTCTTGTTCCACCCTGATGGTTGATATAGGCTACAGTCGCGATATTGTCCGACTGAAATCTGATGAACCTGACCGTAGCTAGTTGAGGCCAAGCCTGAAGAGCATTGAATATCGCTCTCAGTTCCAGAATGTTTATCAGAAGGAGGGCTTCCTCCTGAGTCCACGAACCCTGAGCCTTCAGGGAGTTCCAGACTGAGCCCCAGCCCAGAAGGCTGGCATCTGTCGTCACTATAGTCCACTCTGGCCTGCGGAAACTCATTCACTGGACAGATGGACCCGAGATAACCACCAGAGAAGAGAATCCATGGTCTCTTGACCCAGATTTAGCAGAGGGGACAAATCTGTGTAGTCCCCATTCCACTGATTGAGCATGCAAAGTTGCAGTGGTCTGAGATGTAGGCGGGAACTATGTCCATTGCCGCTACCATTAGGCCGATTACTTCCATACACTGAGCCACTGACGGCCGAGAAGTGGAATGAAGAGCACGGCAGGAAGTTAGAAGCTTTGATAACCTGACCTCTGTCAGATAAATTTTCATTTCTACTGAATCCATCAGTGTTCCTAGGAAGGAAACTCTTGTGAGAGGGGAGAGAAAACTCTTTTCTTCATTCACCTTCCACCCGTGAGACCTCAGGAATGCCAGAACAATGTCCGTATGAGACTTGGAGATTTGAAAAGTTGACGCCTGTATCAGAATGTCCTCTAGGTAAGGAGCCACCGCTATGCCCCGTGGCCCTAGAACCGCCAGTAGGGACACTAGAACCTTCATAAAGATTCTTGGTGCCGTGGCTAACCCGAAGGGAAGAGCCACAAACTGGTAATGCCGGTCTAAGAAGGCGAACCTGAGGAACTGATGATGATCTCTGTGAATCGGAATGTGGAGATAAGCATCCTTTAAGTCCACGGTAGTCATATATTGACCATCCTGGATCATAGGGAGGATGGTTCGGATAGTCTCCATCTTGAAGGATGGGACCCTGAGAAATTTGTTTAGGATCTTGAGATCCAAGATTGGTCTGAAAGTTCCCTCTTTTTTGGGAACTATAAACAGATTTGAATAGAAGCCCTGCCCTTGTTCCTCCCTTGGAACTGGGTGGATCACTCCCATAACCAGTAGGTCTTGAACACAAAGTAAGAATGCCTCTCTCTTTATCTTTGGAGATGAAGCTTTGAAGTCCAGAAGATATCCCTGGGAAACAATCTCTAATGCCCAGGGATCCTGGACGTCTCTTGCCCAAGCCTGGGCGAAGAGAGAAAGTCTGCCCCCTACTAGATCCGGTCCCAGATCGGGGGCTACTCCTTCATGCTGTCTTAGAGGCGGCAGCAGGTTTTTTGGCCTGCTTCCCCTTGTTCCAAGCCTGGTTCGGTCTCCAGACTGGTTTGGACTGGGCGAAATTTCCGTCTTTTTTTGCATTAGAGGAAGCTGAAGCTGCGCCACTCTTGAAGTTTCGAAATGAACGAAGATTATTCTGTTTGGTCCTTAATTTATTGGACCTATCCTGAGAAAGGACGTGACCTTTTCCTCCAGTAATGTCAGAAATTATCTCCTTCAGGCCCGGTCCGAATAGGGTCTGTCCTTTGAAGGGGATGTTAAGAAGCTTAGACTTTGAAGTAACGTCTGCTGACCAGGACTTAAGCCATAGCGCCTTGTGCGCCAGAATGGCAAAACCTGAATTCTTAGCTGTTAGTTTGGTTAGATGAAAAACGGCGTCAGAAATAAAGGAATTAGCTAACTTGAGAGCTTTAATCCTGTCTAAAATATCATCTAACGGGGTCTCCACCTGTAGAGCCTCCTCAAGAGACTCGAACCAAAAAGCCGCTGCAGCAGTAACTGGGGCAATATCATGCAAGAGGCTGGAGAATAAAACCTTGATGGATAAAAATTTTCTTAAGGAGACCCTCCAATTTTTTATCCATAGAATCTAAGAAAGCACAACTGTCCTCGACGGGGATAGTTGTATGCTTAGCTAGGGTAGAAACAGCACCCTCCACCTTAGGGACTGTCTGCCACGAGTCCCGTATAGCGACATCTATGGGAAACATCTTTTTAAAAGCAGGAAGGGGAGAGAACGGAACACCTGGTCTATCCCATTCCATAGTAATAATTTCCGAAAACCTCTTAGGGACTGGAAAAACATCAGTGTAAACAGGCACTGCAAAGTATTTGTCCATTTTACACAATTTCTCTGGAACTACAATGGGGTCACAGTCATCCAGAGTCGCTAAAACCTCCCTGAGCAATAAGCGGAGGTGTTCAAGCTTAAATTTAAAGGCTTTCATTTCAGAATCGGACTGAAGTAACGTCTTCCCTGAATCTGAAATCTCACCCTCAGACAGCAACTCCCTTGCCACGGCTTCGGCGCATTGTGAGGGTATATCGGACATAGCTACTAAAGCGTCAGAAAGCTCTGTATTTGTTCTAGTCCCAGAGCTGTCTCACTTTCCTTGTAACCCTGGCAGTTTGGACAATACCTCTGTGAGGGTATTAGTCATAACTGCCGCCATGTCTTGTAAGGTAAACGCATTGGACGCGCTAGATGTACTTGGCGTCACTTGAGCGGGAGTTATAGGTTCTGACACGTGGGGAGAGCTAGATGGCATAACCTCCCTTTTGTCAGTCTGAGAAACCTCTGGTGATAAATCTTTAAATGCCATAATATGGTCTTTATAATTTATAGAAATTTCAGTACATTTGGTACACATTCTAAGAGGGGGTTCCACAATGGCTTCTAAACATATTGAACAAGGAGTTTCCTCTATGTCAGACATGTTTAACAGACTAGTAATGAGACCAGCAAGCTTGGAAAACACTTTAATAAATGTGAAACAGCAATTAAACAAAAACAGTACTGTGCCTTTAAGAGAAAAGAACTAAGACATAAACTGCAAAACAGTGTTAAAAAGTAGTAAACTCTTTGAAATTTTTAGTGTGTATAAGGGACTAAAGCAGCATTGCACCCACTTGCAAATGGATGATTAACCCTTTAGGCCCCAAACCGGATTTGAAAACGTTAAAAAAATGTTAATAAACAGTTAAACACCTTGCCACAGCTCTGCTGTGGCTCCTACCTGCCCTCAAATACGATTTAGGGAAGAAATAAGCCCTCTATAGTGGTCCTCAGATGCCAGAGGACTCCTTTAGGGAAGCTGGATGTCTCGGTCTGAATATGAACTGTGCATCTAGAGTGCGAAAATAGGCCCCTCCCACCATGCACTCGATGTCAGAGGGCCTTAAGAAAATACTCCTAGGAGTATCTGACTAGCCATGTGGAAACTAGGCCCCAAAAAACGATTTATCACCCTCAGAGAAAAAAACGTTCATTCTATATAATGTAAACGTTTTGTCACTAAAAAATATGAGTATTAACATGAATATTACCCTTTTTTGTAAGCATGATCCCAGTCGTTGTTAAATCACTGCATCAGGCTTACCTCAATTATACAAGGCTCTGTCAGCATTTTCTAGATCTTATCATCTCTCTAGAAATAAATATACTGAACATACCTCAAAGCAGGTAATCTGCAGACCGTTCCCCCAACTGAAGTCTTTCCCATACTCTTCAGTTATGCGTGAGAACAGCAATGGACCTTAGTTACAAACCGCTAAGATCATCAACCTCCAGGCAGATTCTTCTTCTAATTTCTGCCTTGGAGTAAAACAGTACGACGCCGGTACCGTTTAAAAATAACAAACTCTTGATTGAAGGTAAAAACTACACTAAGTCACCACATATCTCTTATACTTCCTATCTTGTCGAGAGTTGCAAGAGAATGACTGGGAGTGGCAGTTAGGGGAGGAGCTATATAGACAGCTCTGCTGTGGGTGTCCTCTTGCAACTTCCTGTTGGGAAGGAGAATATCCCACAAGTAATGGATGAACCCGTGGACTGGATACACCTTACAAGAGAAAAGGATGAGCTAAGATTACATTTTGAGAAACGTTGAGGTAAAAAAGAAAACAAAACACAAATATCTGCAAGAAGTTCAGTAAAAAAAAAGAGGGGTACATGAAATTTCGAAACATCTGGAGCAAATGGAAGTTGCATAAAACTTGGTTAAAAAAAACGACATTGTCTGCACCAAAGAAATTGGTCAAACCAATAATAATAAAAAAAAAAGAATTTAAAAAAAGACATATAAAGGTGAACTCTGACCCATGAATCCAAAAATAATGAACATATTACCCTAAGTGCAGAAGGCTAAAGCTGGAGCAAGGTTGGACTATCATTAGGCAAAATGGGGAAGAAGGGTGTATAATCCATAGATCGATATATATATATATATATATATATATATATATACATACATACCAATATGCTGTTCAACCATCCAAAGCTAGGATAAAAAAAAAAACAAGGTAGGCAGAAATGATCTGGATCGTTGAGAATAATGCCATATCTTCTCAGAGGGCTCTCATTAGAATGATGCGCTATGAGGCCACCTTCAGACTACATTGTAGTAAGCAGCATGCGCTGCAGATATGGGTCCGAACAATTTTTCATAATTTCAAAAGAATAGACAAAAACATTACTAAGCCATAAGGAAGTAAAATATGTGTGCAATGGGTATGAGTTTTGCAGACTACTGAGGAGTTATTCTACCTATTGCTTTCACAACCAGTGTCTAAATCGGTGTACTTTAGCCTGCTGTCCAGCTAATACATCTGCATTTTACTTATTTCAAATTCGCCTCCTGACCGCACTTCAGACAGATTATAGATATTGCATTATCAACCAGAACATCAAATATTCCACTTCATAAAAATCCAATTCAGGTAGAAAACCCTTTATCCAAACTGTGGGACTAGAAAAGTTTGGATTTCATAATAGTTTGGATTTTGGAATATTTGCATCTTTAAAATGGGACAGTTTGGAGAGGAGATGGAACCAAGTGTAAACAACAATATCTTATGTTATTTAGCCAATATTTAGTTATAATACAGCTTACACATCTAACCTAAAGGATGTTTTATTTCATTTTTAATACTTTTGTATACATAGTACCCTCAGAAAGATAGTACAGTACGGCAATCAAAGGTAATAATTGTTGTTTTAAATAAATATAGACTATTATTTGCAGTTTAGAACACACAAAAACAAAGTTACAGGCAGGGAAAATAGTAATTTATGATAATTTTATTTAAACAAAATATTAATTAAAAAGTTTGGATTTTGGAATGTGTACCTGTATTTGTAACACTTTTACCATTTCCAGTGATGAGTTCTACTTCATGACAGACAATTTTGACTGGACATAATGGTTGTTTTTATCACTGCTCCAAAGAATATATCTACCTATCCACACAGACAGACACAAACATAATATGTATATATATATATATATATATATATATATATATATATATATATATATATAAAAATAAATATGTACGTACATATACATATATACACACAGTATACAACAGAAGTGAGTACAACCCAGGGCAATATCACTTACCTAAATATCAAATTCAAAATTGTATCACCTCTCAATAATGGTTTTATTTCTAAGTTGACAAGTAAAGTATTTCCTATTATAAACAATAAAAACAAATACATACTTTAGAAAAATTATATTGAAAATACAGGCCCCAAAGTAGAAACTTAATGCAACAAAAGTGAATACACCTGTGGGCACTGACACACAAGTTAGATCACTGAAACAAAATTGAGTACGCCTATGATTTACAATTAGCCTAATTGCATGAGCATAGTTACCAGTACAGTCCAATGGGCTGTGTCTATCTGTAAGTTTGCATTGTGTCTCCACATGAAAAAGAATTGCCAGAGGAATTGAAAAATATGATTGTGAGACTTCACAAAGATGGAAAAGGATACAGGAAGATTGGTGACCAACTAAAAATCAGTCAAAACGCAATTGCAGCAGTAATCAGGAGGTATAGATCGAAACACAGTGCCAAAAATCAGAGCCGCAGTGGCTGTCCTCCTAAAATAATGCCACGAGCAGTGCGCTGCTTGCACAAGCTAGCTCTGAAAAATAGGCAACTGTCAAGTGCTTCAGATTTGCATCAAGGCAAGTGCTTCAGATTTGCATCAAGGCAAGTGCTTCAGATTTGCATCAAGGCAAGTGCTTCAGATTTGCATCAAGGCAAGTGCTTCAGATTTGCATCAAGGCAAGTGCTTCAGATTTGCATCAAGGCAAGTGCTTCAGATTTGCATCAAGGCAAGTGCTTCAAGATTTGCATCAAGGCAAGGGCTTCAGATTTGCATCAAGGCAAGTGCTTCAGATTTGCATCAAGGCAAGTGCTTCAGATTTGCATCAAGGCAAGTGCTTCAAGATTTGCATCAAGGCAAGTGCTTCAAGATTT